>NW_027445460.1:0-171453 GCF_035582795.1 Mycteria americana | reverse complement strand
GAAAACCAGCTAGAGCTTTCAGTGCTGGCAGCTTTCCTGTGGGCGCAATCTCTGGACGTTTCCAATTTGGCAGCCGGGCTCTGCCAGAGAGAGATACAGAGTGTTGCCCCCATTAGGAAGCAATGCTTTAGCAGAGCGCGAATGTCTGTGTGGCAGCGAATGCAGTTCCAAGGACAGTGAAAACCAGCTAGAGCTTTCAGTGCTGGCAGCTTTCCTGTGGGCGCAATGTCTGGACGTTTCCAATTTGGCAGCCGGGCTCTGCCAGAGAGAGATACAGAGTGTTGCCCCATTACGAAGCAATGCTTTAGCAGAGCGCGAATGTCTGTGTGGCAGCGAATGCAGTTCAAGGGACAGTGAAAACCAGCTAGAGCTTTCAGTGCTGGCAGCTTTCCTGTGGGTCGCAATCTCTGAACGTTTCCAATTTGGCAGCCGGGCTCTGCCAGAGAGAGATACAGAGTGTTGCCCCATTACGAAGCAATGCTTTAGCAGAGCGCGAATGTCTGTGTGGCAGCGAATGCAGTTCCAAGGGACAGTGAAAACCAGCTAGAGCTTTCAGTGCTGGCAGCTTTCCTGTGGGCGCAATCTCTGGACGTTTCCAATTTGGCAGCCGGGCTCTGCCAGGGAGAGATACAGAGTGTTGCCCATTACGAAGCAATGCTTTAGCAGAGCGCGAATGTCTGTGTGGCAGCGAATGCAGTTCCAAGGGACAGTGAAAACCAGCTAGAGCTTTCAGTGCTGGCAGCTTTCCTGTGGGCGCAATCGTCTGGACGTTTCCAATTTGGCAGCCGGGCTCTGCCAGAGAGAGATACAGAGTGTTGCCCATTACCAAGTAAGCTTTAGCAGAGCGCGAATGTCTGTGTGGCAGCGAATGCAGTTCCAAGGGACAGTGAAAACCAGCTAGAGCTTTCAGTGCTGCAGCTTTCCTGTGGGCGCAATGTCTGGACGTTTCCAATTTGGCAGCCGGGCTCTGCCAGAGAGAGATACAGAGTGTTGCCCCATTACGAAGCAATGCTTTAGCAGAGCGCGAATGTCTGTGTGGCAGCGAATGCAGTTCCAAGGGACAGTGAAAACCAGCTAGAGCTTTCAGTGCTGGCAGCTTTCCTGTGGGCGCAATCTCTGGACGTTTCCAATTTGGCAGCCGGGCTCTGCCAGAGAGAGATACAGAGTGTTGCCCAATTACCAAGTTAAGCTTTAGCAGAGCGCGAATGTCTGTGTGGCAGCGAATGCAGTTCCAAGGGACAGTGAAAACCAGCTAGAGCTTTCAGTGCTGGCAGCTTTCCTGTGGGCGCAATCTCTGGACGTTTCCAATTTGGCAGCCGGGCTCTGCCAGAGAGAGATACAGAGTGTTGCCCCATTACGAAGCAATGCTTTAGCAGAGCGCGAATGTCTGTGTGGCAGCGAATGCAGTTCCAAGGGAGAGTGAAAACCAGCTAGAGCTTTCAGTGCTGGCAGCTTTCCTGTGGGCGCAATCGTCTGGACGTTTCCAATTTGGCAGCCGGGCTCTGCCAGAGAGAGATACAGAGTGTTGCCCCATTACGAAGCAATGCTTTAGCAGAGCGCGAATGTCTGTGTGGCAGCGAATGCAGTTCCAAGGGACAGTGAAAACCAGCTAGAGCTTTCAGTGCTGGCAGCTTTCCTGTGGGCGCAATCTCTGGACGTTTCCAATTTGGCAGCCGGGCTCTGCCAGAGAGAGATACAGAGTGTTGCCCCATTACGAAGCAATGCTTTAGCAGAGCGCGAATGTCTGTGTGGCAGCGAATGCAGTTCCAAGGGACAGTGAAAACCAGCTAGAGCTTTCAGTGCTGGCAGCTTTCCTGTGGGCGCAATGTCTGGACGTTTCCAATTTGGCAGCCGGGCTCTGCCAGAGAGAGATACAGAGTGTTGCCCCATTACGAAGCAAAGCTTTAGCAGAGCGCGAATGTCTGTGTGGCAGCGAATGCAGTTCCAAGGGACAGTGAAAACCAGCTAGAGCTTTCAGTGCTGGCAGCTTTCCTGTGGGCGCAATCTCTGGACGTTTCCAATTTGGCAGCCGGGCTCTGCCAGAGAGAGATACAGAGTGTTGCCCATTACGAAGCAATGCTTTAGCAGAGCGCGAATGTCTGTGTGGCAGCGAATGCAGTTCCAAGGGACAGTGAAAACCAGCTAGAGCTTTCAGTGCTGGCAGCTTTCCTGTGGGCGCAATCTCTGGACGTTTCCAATTTGGCAGCCGGGCTCTGCCAGAGAGAGATACAGAGTGTTGCCCCATTACGAAGCAATGCTTTAGCAGAGCGCGAATGTCTGTGTGGCAGCGAATGCAGTTCCAAGGGACAGTGAAAACCAGCTAGAGCTTTCAGTGCTGGCAGCTTTCCTGTGGGCGCAATCTCTGGACGTTTCCAATTTGGCAGCCGGGCTCTGCCAGAGAGAGATACAGAGTGTTGCCCAATTACCAAGTTAAGCTTTAGCAGAGCGCGAATGTCTGTGTGGCAGCGAATGCAGTTCCAAGGGACAGTGAAAACCAGCTAGAGCTTTCAGTGCTGGCAGCTTTCCTGTGGGCGCAATGTCTGGACGTTTCCAATTTGGCAGCCGGGCTCTGCCAGAGAGAGATACAGAGTGTTGCCCCATTACGAAGCAATGCTTTAGCAGAGCGCGAATGTCTGTGTGGCAGCGAATGCAGTTCCAAGGGACAGTGAAAACCAGCTAGAGCTTTCAGTGCTGGCAGCTTTCCTGTGGGCGCAATCTCTGGACGTTTCCAATTTGGCAGCCGGGCTCTGCCAGAGAGAGATACAGAGTGTTGCCCAATTACCAAGTTAAGCTTTAGCAGAGCGCGAATGTCTGTGTGGCAGCGAATGCAGTTCCAAGGGACAGTGAAAACCAGCTAGAGCTTTCAGTGCTGGCAGCTTTCCTGTGGGCGCAATCTCTGGACGTTTCCAATTTGGCAGCCGGGCTCTGCCAGAGAGAGATACAGAGTGTTGCCCCATTACGAAGCAATGCTTTAGCAGAGCGCGAATGTCTGTGTGGCAGCGAATGCAGTTCCAAGGGACAGTGAAAACCAGCTAGAGCTTTCAGTGCTGGCAGCTTTCCTGTGGGCGCAATCTCTGGACGTTTCCAATTTGGCAGCCGGGCTCTGCCAGAGAGAGATACAGAGTGTTGCCCCATTAGGAAGCAATGCTTTAGCAGAGCGCGAATGTCTGTGTGGCAGCGAATGCAGTTCCAAGGGACAGTGAAAACCAGCTAGAGCTTTCAGTGCTGGCAGCTTTCCTGTGGGCGCAATCTCTGGACGTTTCCAATTTGGCAGCCGGGCTCTGCCAGAGAGAGATACAGAGTGTTGCCCCATTACGAAGCAATGCTTTAGCAGAGCGCGAATGTCTGTGTGGCAGCGAATGCAGTTCCAAGGGACAGTGAAAACCAGCTAGAGCTTTCAGTGCTGGCAGCTTTCCTGTGGGCGCAATCTCTGGACGTTTCCAATTTGGCAGCCGGGCTCTGCCAGAGAGAGATACAGAGTGTTGCCCCATTACGAAGCAAAGCTTTAGCAGAGCGCGAATGTCTGTGTGGCAGCGAATGCAGTTCCAAGGGACAGTGAAAACCAGCTAGAGCTTTCAGTGCTGGCAGCTTTCCTGTGGGCGCAATCTCTGGACGTTTCCAATTTGGCAGCCGGGCTCTGCCAGAGAGAGATACAGAGTGTTGCCCCATTAGGAAGCAATGCTTTAGCAGAGCGCGAATGTCTGTGTGGCAGCGAATGCAGTTCCAAGGACAGTGAAAACCAGCTAGAGCTTTCAGTGCTGGCAGCTTTCCTGTGGGCGCAATCTCTGGACGTTTCCAATTTGGCAGCCGGGCTCTGCCAGAGAGAGATACAGAGTGTTGCCCCATTACGAAGCAATGCTTTAGCAGAGCGCGAATGTCTGTGTGGCAGCGAATGCAGTTCCAAGGGACAGTGAAAACCAGCTAGAGCTTTCAGTGCTGGCAGCTTTCCTGTGGGCGCAATCTCTGGACGTTTCCAATTTGGCAGCCGGGCTCTGCCAGAGAGAGATACAGAGTGTTGCCCCATTACGAAGCAAAGCTTTAGCAGAGCGCGAATGTCTGTGTGGCAGCGAATGCAGTTCCAAGGGACAGTGAAAACCAGCTAGAGCTTTCAGTGCTGGCAGCTTTCCTGTGGGCGCAATCTCTGGACGTTTCCAATTTGGCAGCCGGGCTCTGCCAGAGAGAGATACAGAGTGTTGCCCCATTAGGAAGCAATGCTTTAGCAGAGCGCGAATGTCTGTGTGGCAGCGAATGCAGTTCCAAGGGACAGTGAAAACCAGCTAGAGCTTTCAGTGCTGGCAGCTTTCCTGTGGGCGCAATCTCTGGACGTTTCCAATTTGGCAGCCGGGCTCTGCCAGAGAGAGATACAGAGTGTTGCCCCATTAGGAAGCAATGCTTTAGCAGAGCGCGAATGTCTGTGTGGCAGCGAATGCAGTTCCAAGGGACAGTGAAAACCAGCTAGAGCTTTCAGTGCTGGCAGCTTTCCTGTGGGCGCAATGTCTGGACGTTTCCAATTTGGCAGCCGGGCTCTGCCAGAGAGAGATACAGAGTGTTGCCCCATTACGAAGCAATGCTTTAGCAGAGCGCGAATGTCTGTGTGGCAGCGAATGCAGTTCCAAGGGACAGTGAAAACCAGCTAGAGCTTTCAGTGCTGGCAGCTTTCCTGTGGGCGCAATCTCTGGACGTTTCCAATTTGGCAGCCGGGCTCTGCCAGAGAGAGATACAGAGTGTTGCCCCATTACGAAGCAATGCTTTAGCAGAGCGCGAATGTCTGTGTGGCAGCGAATGCAGTTCCAAGGGACAGTGAAAACCAGCTAGAGCTTTCAGTGCTGGCAGCTTTCCTGTGGGCGCAATCTCTGGACGTTTCCAATTTGGCAGCCGGGCTCTGCCAGAGAGAGATACAGAGTGTTGCCCCATTACGAAGCAAAGCTTTAGCAGAGCGCGAATGTCTGTGTGGCAGCGAATGCAGTTCCAAGGGACAGTGAAAACCAGCTAGAGCTTTCAGTGCTGCAGCTTTCCTGTGGGCGCAATCTCTGGACGTTTCCAATTTGGCAGCCGGGCTCTGCCAGAGAGAGATACAGAGTGTTGCCCCATTACGAAGCAATGCTTTAGCAGAGCGCGAATGTCTGTGTGGCAGCGAATGCAGTTCCAAGGGACAGTGAAAACCAGCTAGAGCTTTCAGTGCTGGCAGCTTTCCTGTGGGCGCAATCTCTGGACGTTTCCAATTTGGCAGCCGGGCTCTGCCAGAGAGAGATACAGAGTGTTGCCCCATTAGGAAGCAATGCTTTAGCAGAGCGCGAATGTCTGTGTGGCAGCGAATGCAGTTCCAAGGGACAGTGAAAACCAGCTAGAGCTTTCAGTGCTGGCAGCTTTCCTGTGGGCGCAATCTCTGGACGTTTCCAATTTGGCAGCCGGCTCTGCCAGAGAGAGATACAGAGTGTTGCCCCATTACGAAGCAATGCTTTAGCAGAGCGCGAATGTCTGTGTGGCAGCGAATGCAGTTCCAAGGGACAGTGAAAACCAGCTAGAGCTTTCAGTGCTGGCAGCTTTCCTGTGGGCGCAATCTCTGGACGTTTCCAATTTGGCAGCCGGGCTCTGCCAGAGAGAGATACAGAGTGTTGCCCCATTACGAAGCAATGCTTTAGCAGAGCGCGAATGTCTGTGTGGCAGCGAATGCAGTTCCAAGGGACAGTGAAAACCAGCTAGAGCTTTCAGTGCTGGCAGCTTTCCTGTGGGCGCAATCTCTGGACGTTTCCAATTTGGCAGCCGGGCTCTGCCAGAGAGAGATACAGAGTGTTGCCCCATTACGAAGCAATGCTTTAGCAGAGCGCGAATGTCTGTGTGGCAGCGAATGCAGTTCCAAGGGACAGTGAAAACCAGCTAGAGCTTTCAGTGCTGGCAGCTTTCCTGTGGGCGCAATCTCTGGACGTTTCCAATTTGGCAGCCGGGCTCTGCCAGAGAGAGATACAGAGTGTTGCCCCATTACGAAGCAATGCTTTAGCAGAGCGCGAATGTCTGTGTGGCAGCGAATGCAGTTCCAAGGGACAGTGAAAACCAGCTAGAGCTTTCAGTGCTGGCAGCTTTCCTGTGGGCGCAATCTCTGGACGTTTCCAATTTGGCAGCCGGGCTCTGCCAGAGAGAGATACAGAGTGTTGCCCCATTACGAAGCAATGCTTTAGCAGAGCGCGAATGTCTGTGTGGCAGCGAATGCAGTTCCAAGGGACAGTGAAAACCAGCTAGAGCTTTCAGTGCTGGCAGCTTTCCTGTGGGCGCAATCTCTGGACGTTTCCAATTTGGCAGCCGGGCTCTGCCAGAGAGAGATACAGAGTGTTGCCCCATTACGAAGCAATGCTTTAGCAGAGCGCGAATGTCTGTGTGGCAGCGAATGCAGTTCCAAGGGACAGTGAAAACCAGCTAGAGCTTTCAGTGCTGGCAGCTTTCCTGTGGGCGCAATCTCTGGACGTTTCCAATTTGGCAGCCGGGCTCTGCCAGAGAGAGATACAGAGTGTTGCCCCATTACGAAGCAATGCTTTAGCAGAGCGCGAATGTCTGTGTGGCAGCGAATGCAGTTCCAAGGGACAGTGAAAACCAGCTAGAGCTTTCAGTGCTGGCAGCTTTCCTGTGGGCGCAATCTCTGGACGTTTCCAATTTGGCAGCCGGGCTCTGCCAGAGAGAGATACAGAGTGTTGCCCCATTACGAAGCAATGCTTTAGCAGAGCGCGAATGTCTGTGTGGCAGCGAATGCAGTTCCAAGGGACAGTGAAAACCAGCTAGAGCTTTCAGTGCTGGCAGCTTTCCTGTGGGCGCAATCTCTGGACGTTTCCAATTTGGCAGCCGGGCTCTGCCAGAGAGAGATACAGAGTGTTGCCCCATTACGAAGCAATGCTTTAGCAGAGCGCGAATGTCTGTGTGGCAGCGAATGCAGTTCCAAGGGACAGTGAAAACCAGCTAGAGCTTTCAGTGCTGGCAGCTTTCCTGTGGGCGCAATCTCTGGACGTTTCCAATTTGGCAGCCGGGCTCTGCCAGAGAGAGATACAGAGTGTTGCCCCATTAGGAAGCAATGCTTTAGCAGAGCGCGAATGTCTGTGTGGCAGCGAATGCAGTTCCAAGGGACAGTGAAAACCAGCTAGAGCTTTCAGTGCTGGCAGCTTTCCTGTGGGCGCAATGTCTGGACGTTTCCAATTTGGCAGCCGGGCTCTGCCAGAGAGAGATACAGAGTGTTGCCCCATTACGAAGCAATGCTTTAGCAGAGCGCGAATGTCTGTGTGGCAGCGAATGCAGTTCCAAGGGACAGTGAAAACCAGCTAGAGCTTTCAGTGCTGGCAGCTTTCCTGTGGGCGCAATCTCTGGACGTTTCCAATTTGGCAGCCGGGCTCTGCCAGAGAGAGATACAGAGTGTTGCCCCATTAGAAGCAATGCTTTAGCAGAGCGCGAATGTCTGTGTGGCAGCGAATGCAGTTCCAAGGGAGAGTGAAAACCAGCTAGAGCTTTCAGTGCTGGCAGCTTTCCTGTGGGCGCAATCTCTGGACGTTTCCAATTTGGCAGCCGGGCTCTGCCAGAGAGAGATACAGAGTGTTGCCCCATTAGGAAGCAATGCTTTAGCAGAGCGCGAATGTCTGTGTGGCAGCGAATGCAGTTCCAAGGGAGAGTGAAAACCAGCTAGAGCTTTCAGTGCTGGCAGCTTTCCTGTGGGCGCAATCTCTGGACGTTTCCAATTTGGCAGCCGGGCTCTGCCAGAGAGAGATACAGAGTGTTGCCCCATTACGAAGCAAAGCTTTAGCAGAGCGCGAATGTCTGTGTGGCAGCGAATGCAGTTCCAAGGGACAGTGAAAACCAGCTAGAGCTTTCAGTGCTGGCAGCTTTCCTGTGGGCGCAATCTCTGGACGTTTCCAATTTGGCAGCCGGGCTCTGCAGAGAGAGATACAGAGTGTTGCCCCATTACGAAGCAATGCTTTAGCAGAGCGCGAATGTCTGTGTGGCAGCGAATGCAGTTCCAAGGGACAGTGAAAACCAGCTAGAGCTTTCAGTGCTGGCAGCTTTCCTGTGGGCGCAATCTCTGGACGTTTCCAATTTGGCAGCCGGGCTCTGCCAGAGAGAGATACAGAGTGTTGCCCCATTACGAAGCAATGCTTTAGCAGAGCGCGAATGTCTGTGTGGCAGCGAATGCAGTTCCAAGGGACAGTGAAAACCAGCTAGAGCTTTCAGTGCTGGCAGCTTTCCTGTGGGCGCAATCTCTGGACGTTTCCAATTTGGCAGCCGGGCTCTGCCAGAGAGAGATACAGAGTGTTGCCCCATTACGAAGCAATGCTTTAGCAGAGCGCGAATGTCTGTGTGGCAGCGAATGCAGTTCCAAGGGACAGTGAAAACCAGCTAGAGCTTTCAGTGCTGGCAGCTTTCCTGTGGGTGCAATCTCTGGACGTTTCCAATTTGGCAGCCGGGCTCTGCCAGAGAGAGATACAGAGTGTTGCCCCATTACGAAGCAATGCTTTAGCAGAGCGCGAATGTCTGTGTGGCAGCGAATGCAGTTCCAAGGGACAGTGAAAACCAGCTAGAGCTTTCAGTGCTGGCAGCTTTCCTGTGGGCGCAATCTCTGGACGTTTCCAATTTGGCAGCCGGGCTCTGCCAGAGAGAGATACAGAGTGTTGCCCCATTAGGAAGCAATGCTTTAGCAGAGCGCGAATGTCTGTGTGGCAGCGAATGCAGTTCCAAGGGACAGTGAAAACCAGCTAGAGCTTTCAGTGCTGGCAGCTTTCCTGTGGGCGCAATCTCTGGACATTTCCAATTTGGCAACCGGGCTCTGCCAGAGAGAGATACAGAGTGCTGCCCCATTACGAAGCAATGCTTTAGCAGAGCGCGAATGTCTGTGTGGCAGCGAATGCAGTTCCAAGGGACAGTGAAAACCAGCTAGAGCTTTCAGTGCTGGCAGCTTTCCTGTGGGCGCAATCTCTGGACGTTTCCAATTTGGCAGCCGGGCTCTGCCAGAGAGAGATACAGAGTGTTGCCCCATTACGAAGCAATGCTTTAGCAGAGCGCGAATGTCTGTGTGGCAGCGAATGCAGTTCCAAGGGAGAGTGAAAACCAGCTAGAGCTTTCAGTGCTGGCAGCTTTCCTGTGGGCGCAATGTCTGGACGTTTCCAATTTGGCAGCCGGGCTCTGCCAGAGAGAGATACAGAGTGTTGCCCCATTACGAAGCAATGCTTTAGCAGAGCGCGAATGTCTGTGTGGCAGCGAATGCAGTTCCAAGGGACAGTGAAAACCAGCTAGAGCTTTCAGTGCTGGCAGCTTTCCTGTGGGCGCAATCTCTGGACGTTTCCAATTTGGCAGCCGGGCTCTGCCAGAGAGAGATACAGAGTGCTGCCCCATTACGAAGCAATGCTTTAGCAGAGCGCGAATGTCTGTGTGGCAGCGAATGCAGTTCCAAGGGACAGTGAAAACCAGCTAGAGCTTTCAGTGCTGGCAGCTTTCCTGTGGGCGCAATCTCTGGACGTTTCCAATTTGGCAGCCGGGCTCTGCCAGAGAGAGATACAGAGTGTTGCCCCATTAGGAAGCAATGCTTTAGCAGAGCGCGAATGTCTGTGTGGCAGCGAATGCAGTTCCAAGGGACAGTGAAAACCAGCTAGAGCTTTCAGTGCTGGCAGCTTTCCTGTGGGCGCAATCTCTGGACGTTTCCAATTTGGCAGCCGGGCTCTGCCAGAGAGAGATACAGAGTGTTGCCCCATTACGAAGCAAAGCTTTAGCAGAGCGCGAATGTCTGTGTGGCAGCGAATGCAGTTCCAAGGGACAGTGAAAACCAGCTAGAGCTTTCAGTGCTGGCAGCTTTCCTGTGGGCGCAATCTCTGGACGTTTCCAATTTGGCAGCCGGGCTCTGCCAGAGAGAGATACAGAGTGTTGCCCCATTAGGAAGCAATGCTTTAGCAGAGCGCGAATGTCTGTGTGGCAGCGAATGCAGTTCCAAGGGACAGTGAAAACCAGCTAGAGCTTTCAGTGCTGGCAGCTTTCCTGTGGGCGCAACCTCTGGACGTTTCCAATTTGGCAGCCGGGCTCTGCCAGAGAGAGATACAGAGTGTTGCCCCATTTACGAAGCAATGCTTTAGCAGAGCGCGAATGTCTGTGTGGCAGCGAATGCAGTTCCAAGGGACAGTGAAAACCAGCTAGAGCTTTCAGTGCTGGCAGCTTTCCTGTGGGCGCAATCTCTGGACGTTTCCAATTTGGCAGCCGGGCTCTGCCAGAGAGAGATACAGAGTGTTGCCCCATTACGAGCAAAGCTTTAGCAGAGCGCGAATGTCTGTGTGGCAGCGAATGCAGTTCCAAGGGACAGTGAAAACCAGCTAGAGCTTTCAGTGCTGCAGCTTTCCTGTGGGCGCAATCTCTGGACGTTTCCAATTTGGCAGCCGGGCTCTGCCAGAGAGAGATACAGAGTGTTGCCCCATTACGAAGCAATGCTTTAGCAGAGCGCGAATGTCTGTGTGGCAGCGAATGCAGTTCCAAGGGACAGTGAAAACCAGCTAGAGCTTTCAGTGCTGGCAGCTTTCCTGTGGGCGCAATGTCTGGACGTTTCCAATTTGGCAGCCGGGCTCTGCCAGAGAGAGATACAGAGTGTTGCCCATTACGAAGCAATGCTTTAGCAGAGCGCGAATGTCTGTGTGGCAGCGAATGCAGTTCGAAGGGACAGTGAAAACCAGCTAGAGCTTTCAGTGCTGGCAGCTTTCCTGTGGTCGCAATCTCTGAACGTTTCCAATTTGGCAGCCGGGCTCTGCCAGAGAGAGATACAGAGTGTTGCCCCATTACGAAGCAATGCTTTAGCAGAGCGCGAATGTCTGTGTGGCAGCGAATGCAGTTCCAAGGGACAGTGAAAACCAGCTAGAGCTTTCAGTGCTGGCAGCTTTCCTGTGGGCGCAATCTCTGGACGTTTCCAATTTGGCAGCCGGGCTCTGCCAGAGAGAGATACAGAGTGTTGCCCCATTAGGAAGCAATGCTTTAGCAGAGCGCGAATGTCTGTGTGGCAGCGAATGCAGTTCCAAGGGACAGTGAAAACCAGCTAGAGCTTTCAGTGCTGGCAGCTTTCCTGTGGGCGCAACCTCTGGACGTTTCCAATTTGGCAGCCGGGCTCTGCCAGAGAGAGATACAGAGTGTTGCCCCATTACGAAGCAATGCTTTAGCAGAGCGCGAATGTCTGTGTGGCAGCGAATGCAGTTCCAAGGGACAGTGAAAACCAGCTAGAGCTTTCAGTGCTGGCAGCTTTCCTGTGGGCGCAATCTCTGGACGTTTCCAATTTGGCAGCCGGGCTCTGCCAGAGAGAGATACAGAGTGTTGCCCCATTACGAAGCAATGCTTTAGCAGAGCGCGAATGTCTGTGTGGCAGCGAATGCAGTTCCAAGGGACAGTGAAAACCAGCTAGAGCTTACAGTGCTGGCAGCTTTCCTGTGGGCGCAATCTCTGGACGTTTCCAATTTGGCAGCCGGGCTCTGCCAGAGAGAGATACAGAGTGTTGCCCCATTAGGAAGCAATGCTTTAGCAGAGCGCGAATGTCTGTGTGGCAGCGAATGCAGTTCCAAGGGACAGTGAAAACCAGCTAGAGCTTTCAGTGCTGGCAGCTTTCCTGTGGGCGCAATGTCTGGACGTTTCCAATTTGGCAGCCGGGCTCTGCCAGAGAGAGATACAGAGTGTTGCCCCATTACGAAGCAATGCTTTAGCAGAGCGCGAATGTCTGTGTGGCAGCGAATGCAGTTCCAAGGGACAGTGAAAACCAGCTAGAGCTTTCAGTGCTGGCAGCTTTCCTGTGGGCGCAATCTCTGGACGTTTCCAATTTGGCAGCCGGGCTCTGCCAGAGAGAGATACAGAGTGTTGCCCCATTAGGAAGCAATGCTTTAGCAGAGCGCGAATGTCTGTGTGGCAGCGAATGCAGTTCCAAGGGAGAGTGAAAACCAGCTAGAGCTTTCAGTGCTGGCAGCTTTCCTGTGGGCGCAATCTCTGGACGTTTCCAATTTGGCAGCCGGGCTCTGCCAGAGAGAGATACAGAGTGTTGCCCCATTAGGAAGCAATGCTTTAGCAGAGCGCGAATGTCTGTGTGGCAGCGAATGCAGTTCCAAGGGAGAGTGAAAACCAGCTAGAGCTTTCAGTGCTGGCAGCTTTCCTGTGGGCGCAATCTCTGGACGTTTCCAATTTGGCAGCCGGGCTCTGCCAGAGAGAGATACAGAGTGTTGCCCCATTACGAAGCAAAGCTTTAGCAGAGCGCGAATGTCTGTGTGGCAGCGAATGCAGTTCCAAGGGACAGTGAAAACCAGCTAGAGCTTTCAGTGCTGGCAGCTTTCCTGTGGGCGCAATCTCTGGACGTTTCCAATTTGGCAGCCGGGCTCTGCCAGAGAGAGATACAGAGTGTTGCCCCATTACGAAGCAATGCTTTAGCAGAGCGCGAATGTCTGTGTGGCAGCGAATGCAGTTCCAAGGGACAGTGAAAACCACCTAGAGCTTTCAGTGCTGGCAGCTTTCCTGTGGGCGCAATCTCTGGACGTTTCCAATTTGGCAGCCGGGCTCTGCCAGAGAGAGATACAGAGTGTTGCCCCATTACGAAGCAATGCTTTAGCAGAGCGCGAATGTCTGTGTGGCAGCGAATGCAGTTCCAAGGGACAGTGAAAACCAGCTAGAGCTTTCAGTGCTGGCAGCTTTCCTGTGGGCGCAATCTCTGGACGTTTCCAATTTGGCAGCCGGGCTCTGCCAGAGAGAGATACAGAGTGTTGCCCCATTACGAAGCAATGCTTTAGCAGAGCGCGAATGTCTGTGTGGCAGCGAATGCAGTTCCAAGGGACAGTGAAAACCAGCTAGAGCTTTCAGTGCTGGCAGCTTTCCTGTGGGTGCAATCTCTGGACGTTTCCAATTTGGCAGCCGGGCTCTGCCAGAGAGAGATACAGAGTGTTGCCCCATTACGAAGCAATGCTTTAGCAGAGCGCGAATGTCTGTGTGGCAGCGAATGCAGTTCCAAGGGACAGTGAAAACCAGCTAGAGCTTTCAGTGCTGGCAGCTTTCCTGTGGGCGCAATCTCTGGACGTTTCCAATTTGGCAGCCGGGCTCTGCCAGAGAGAGATACAGAGTGTTGCCCCATTAGGAAGCAATGCTTTAGCAGAGCGCGAATGTCTGTGTGGCAGCGAATGCAGTTCCAAGGGACAGTGAAAACCAGCTAGAGCTTTCAGTGCTGGCAGCTTTCCTGTGGGCGCAATGTCTGGACGTTTCCAATTTGGCAGCCGGGCTCTGCCAGAGAGAGATACAGAGTGTTGCCCCATTACGAAGCAATGCTTTAGCAGAGCGCGAATGTCTGTGTGGCAGCGAATGCAGTTCCAAGGGACAGTGAAAACCAGCTAGAGCTTTCAGTGCTGGCAGCTTTCCTGTGGGCGCAATCTCTGGACGTTTCCAATTTGGCAGCCGGGCTCTGCCAGAGAGAGATACAGAGTGTTGCCCCATTAGGAAGCAATGCTTTAGCAGAGCGCGAATGTCTGTGTGGCAGCGAATGCAGTTCCAAGGGAGAGTGAAAACCAGCTAGAGCTTTCAGTGCTGGCAGCTTTCCTGTGGGCGCAATCTCTGGACGTTTCCAATTTGGCAGCCGGGCTCTGCCAGAGAGAGATACAGAGTGTTGCCCCATTAGGAAGCAATGCTTTAGCAGAGCGCGAATGTCTGTGTGGCAGCGAATGCAGTTCCAAGGGAGAGTGAAAACCAGCTAGAGCTTTCAGTGCTGGCAGCTTTCCTGTGGGCGCAATCTCTGGACGTTTCCAATTTGGCAGCCGGGCTCTGCCAGAGAGAGATACAGAGTGTTGCCCCATTACGAAGCAAAGCTTTAGCAGAGCGCGAATGTCTGTGTGGCAGCGAATGCAGTTCCAAGGGACAGTGAAAACCAGCTAGAGCTTTCAGTGCTGGCAGCTTTCCTGTGGGCGCAATCTCTGGACGTTTCCAATTTGGCAGCCGGGCTCTGCCAGAGAGAGATACAGAGTGTTGCCCCATTACGAAGCAATGCTTTAGCAGAGCGCGAATGTCTGTGTGGCAGCGAATGCAGTTCCAAGGGACAGTGAAAACCACCTAGAGCTTTCAGTGCTGGCAGCTTTCCTGTGGGCGCAATCTCTGGACGTTTCCAATTTGGCAGCCGGGCTCTGCCAGAGAGAGATACAGAGTGTTGCCCCATTACGAAGCAATGCTTTAGCAGAGCGCGAATGTCTGTGTGGCAGCGAATGCAGTTCCAAGGGACAGTGAAAACCAGCTAGAGCTTTCAGTGCTGGCAGCTTTCCTGTGGGCGCAATCTCTGGACGTTTCCAATTTGGCAGCCGGGCTCTGCCAGAGAGAGATACAGAGTGTTGCCCCATTACGAAGCAATGCTTTAGCAGAGCGCGAATGTCTGTGTGGCAGCGAATGCAGTTCCAAGGGACAGTGAAAACCAGCTAGAGCTTTCAGTGCTGGCAGCTTTCCTGTGGGTGCAATCTCTGGACGTTTCCAATTTGGCAGCCGGGCTCTGCCAGAGAGAGATACAGAGTGTTGCCCCATTACGAAGCAATGCTTTAGCAGAGCGCGAATGTCTGTGTGGCAGCGAATGCAGTTCCAAGGGACAGTGAAAACCAGCTAGAGCTTTCAGTGCTGGCAGCTTTCCTGTGGGCGCAATCTCTGGACGTTTCCAATTTGGCAGCCGGGCTCTGCCAGAGAGAGATACAGAGTGTTGCCCCATTAGGAAGCAATGCTTTAGCAGAGCGCGAATGTCTGTGTGGCAGCGAATGCAGTTCCAAGGGACAGTGAAAACCAGCTAGAGCTTTCAGTGCTGGCAGCTTTCCTGTGGGCGCAATCTCTGGACATTTCCAATTTGGCAACCGGGCTCTGCCAGAGAGAGATACAGAGTGCTGCCCCATTACGAAGCAATGCTTTAGCAGAGCGCGAATGTCTGTGTGGCAGCGAATGCAGTTCCAAGGGACAGTGAAAACCAGCTAGAGCTTTCAGTGCTGGCAGCTTTCCTGTGGGCGCAATCTCTGGACGTTTCCAATTTGGCAGCCAGGCTCTGCCAGAGAGAGATACAGAGTGTTGCCCCATTACGAAGCAATGCTTTAGCAGAGCGCGAATGTCTGTGTGGCAGCGAATGCAGTTCCAAGGGAGAGTGAAAACCAGCTAGAGCTTTCAGTGCTGGCAGCTTTCCTGTGGGCGCAATGTCTGGACGTTTCCAATTTGGCAGCCGGGCTCTGCCAGAGAGAGATACAGAGTGTTGCCCCATTACGAAGCAATGCTTTAGCAGAGCGCGAATGTCTGTGTGGCAGCGAATGCAGTTCCAAGGGACAGTGAAAACCAGCTAGAGCTTTCAGTGCTGGCAGCTTTCCTGTGGGCGCAATCTCTGGACGTTTCCAATTTGGCAGCCGGGCTCTGCCAGAGAGAGATACAGAGTGCTGCCCCATTACGAAGCAATGCTTTAGCAGAGCGCGAATGTCTGTGTGGCAGCGAATGCAGTTCCAAGGGACAGTGAAAACCAGCTAGAGCTTTCAGTGCTGGCAGCTTTCCTGTGGGCGCAATCTCTGGACGTTTCCAATTTGGCAGCCGGGCTCTGCCAGAGAGAGATACAGAGTGTTGCCCCATTAGGAAGCAATGCTTTAGCAGAGCGCGAATGTCTGTGTGGCAGCGAATGCAGTTCCAAGGGACAGTGAAAACCAGCTAGAGCTTTCAGTGCTGGCAGCTTTCCTGTGGGCGCAATCTCTGGACGTTTCCAATTTGGCAGCCGGGCTCTGCCAGAGAGAGATACAGAGTGTTGCCCCATTACGAAGCAAAGCTTTAGCAGAGCGCGAATGTCTGTGTGGCAGCGAATGCAGTTCCAAGGGACAGTGAAAACCAGCTAGAGCTTTCAGTGCTGGCAGCTTTCCTGTGGGCGCAATCTCTGGACGTTTCCAATTTGGCAGCCGGGCTCTGCCAGAGAGAGATACAGAGTGTTGCCCCATTAGGAAGCAATGCTTTAGCAGAGCGCGAATGTCTGTGTGGCAGCGAATGCAGTTCCAAGGGACAGTGAAAACCAGCTAGAGCTTTCAGTGCTGGCAGCTTTCCTGTGGGCGCAACCTCTGGACGTTTCCAATTTGGCAGCCGGGCTCTGCCAGAGAGAGATACAGAGTGTTGCCCCATTACGAAGCAATGCTTTAGCAGAGCGCGAATGTCTGTGTGGCAGCGAATGCAGTTCCAAGGGACAGTGAAAACCAGCTAGAGCTTTCAGTGCTGGCAGCTTTCCTGTGGGCGCAATCTCTGGACGTTTCCAATTTGGCAGCCGGGCTCTGCCAGAGAGAGATACAGAGTGTTGCCCCATTACGAAGCAAAGCTTTAGCAGAGCGCGAATGTCTGTGTGGCAGCGAATGCAGTTCCAAGGGACAGTGAAAACCAGCTAGAGCTTTCAGTGCTGGCAGCTTTCCTGTGGGCGCAATCTCTGGACGTTTCCAATTTGGCAGCCGGGCTCTGCCAGAGAGAGATACAGAGTGTTGCCCCATTACGAAGCAATGCTTTAGCAGAGCGCGAATGTCTGTGTGGCAGCGAATGCAGTTCCAAGGGACAGTGAAAACCAGCTAGAGCTTTCAGTGCTGGCAGCTTTCCTGTGGGCGCAATGTCTGGACGTTTCCAATTTGGCAGCCGGGCTCTGCCAGAGAGAGATACAGAGTGTTGCCCCATTACGAAGCAATGCTTTAGCAGAGCGCGAATGTCTGTGTGGCAGCGAATGCAGTTCGAAGGGACAGTGAAAACCAGCTAGAGCTTTCAGTGCTGGCAGCTTTCCTGTGGTCGCAATCTCTGAACGTTTCCAATTTGGCAGCCGGGCTCTGCCAGAGAGAGATACAGAGTGTTGCCCCATTACGAAGCAATGCTTTAGCAGAGCGCGAATGTCTGTGTGGCAGCGAATGCAGTTCCAAGGGACAGTGAAAACCAGCTAGAGCTTTCAGTGCTGGCAGCTTTCCTGTGGGCGCAATCTCTGGACGTTTCCAATTTGGCAGCCGGGCTCTGCCAGAGAGAGATACAGAGTGTTGCCCCATTAGGAAGCAATGCTTTAGCAGAGCGCGAATGTCTGTGTGGCAGCGAATGCAGTTCCAAGGGACAGTGAAAACCAGCTAGAGCTTTCAGTGCTGGCAGCTTTCCTGTGGGCGCAACCTCTGGACGTTTCCAATTTGGCAGCCGGGCTCTGCCAGAGAGAGATACAGAGTGTTGCCCCATTACGAAGCAATGCTTTAGCAGAGCGCGAATGTCTGTGTGGCAGCGAATGCAGTTCCAAGGGACAGTGAAAACCAGCTAGAGCTTTCAGTGCTGGCAGCTTTCCTGTGGGCGCAATCTCTGGACGTTTCCAATTTGGCAGCCGGGCTCTGCCAGAGAGAGATACAGAGTGTTGCCCCATTACGAAGCAAAGCTTTAGCAGAGCGCGAATGTCTGTGTGGCAGCGAATGCAGTTCCAAGGGACAGTGAAAACCAGCTAGAGCTTTCAGTGCTGGCAGCTTTCCTGTGGGCGCAATCTCTGGACGTTTCCAATTTGGCAGCCGGGCTCTGCCAGAGAGAGATACAGAGTGTTGCCCCATTACGAAGCAATGCTTTAGCAGAGCGCGAATGTCTGTGTGGCAGCGAATGCAGTTCCAAGGGACAGTGAAAACCAGCTAGAGCTTTCAGTGCTGGCAGCTTTCCTGTGGGCGCAATGTCTGGACGTTTCCAATTTGGCAGCCGGGCTCTGCCAGAGAGAGATACAGAGTGTTGCCCCATTAGGAAGCAATGCTTTAGCAGAGCGCGAATGTCTGTGTGGCAGCGAATGCAGTTCGAAGGGACAGTGAAAACCAGCTAGAGCTTTCAGTGCTGGCAGCTTTCCTGTGGTCGCAATCTCTGAACGTTTCCAATTTGGCAGCCGGGCTCTGCCAGAGAGAGATACAGAGTGTTGCCCCATTACGAAGCAATGCTTTAGCAGAGCGCGAATGTCTGTGTGGCAGCGAATGCAGTTCCAAGGGACAGTGAAAACCAGCTAGAGCTTTCAGTGCTGGCAGCTTTCCTGTGGGCGCAATCTCTGGACGTTTCCAATTTGGCAGCCGGGCTCTGCCAGAGAGAGATACAGAGTGTTGCCCCATTACGAAGCAATGCTTTAGCAGAGCGCGAATGTCTGTGTGGCAGCGAATGCAGTTCCAAGGGACAGTGAAAACCAGCTAGAGCTTTCAGTGCTGGCAGCTTTCCTGTGGGCGCAATCTCTGGACGTTTCCAATTTGGCAGCCGGGCTCTGCCAGAGAGAGATACAGAGTGTTGCCCAATTACCAAGTTAAGCTTTAGCAGAGCGCGAATGTCTGTGTGGCAGCGAATGCAGTTCCAAGGGACAGTGAAAACCAGCTAGAGCTTTCAGTGCTGGCAGCTTTCCTGTGGGCGCAATGTCTGGACGTTTCCAATTTGGCAGCCGGGCTCTGCCAGAGAGAGATACAGAGTGTTGCCCCATTACGAAGCAATGCTTTAGCAGAGCGCGAATGTCTGTGTGGCAGCGAATGCAGTTCCAAGGGACAGTGAAAACCAGCTAGAGCTTTCAGTGCTGGCAGCTTTCCTGTGGGCGCAATGTCTGGACGTTTCCAATTTGGCAGCCGGGCTCTGCCAGAGAGAGATACAGAGTGTTGCCCAATTACCAAGTTAAGCTTTAGCAGAGCGCGAATGTCTGTGTGGCAGCGAATGCAGTTCCAAGGGACAGTGAAAACCAGCTAGAGCTTTCAGTGCTGGCAGCTTTCCTGTGGGCGCAATCTCTGGACGTTTCCAATTTGGCAGCCGGGCTCTGCCAGAGAGAGATACAGAGTGTTGCCCCATTACGAAGCAATGCTTTAGCAGAGCGCGAATGTCTGTGTGGCAGCGAATGCAGTTCCAAGGGACAGTGAAAACGAGCTACAGCTTTCAGTGCTGGCAGCTTTCCTGTGGGCGCAATCTCTGGACGTTTCCAATTTGGCAGCCGGGCTCTGCCAGAGAGAGATACAGAGTGTTGCCCAATTACCAAGTTAAGCTTTAGCAGAGCGCGAATGTCTGTGTGGCAGCGAATGCAGTTCCAAGGGACAGTGAAAACCAGCTAGAGCTTTCAGTGCTGGCAGCTTTCCTGTGGGCGCAATGTCTGGACGTTTCCAATTTGGCAGCCGGGCTCTGCCAGAGAGAGATACAGAGTGTTGCCCCATTACGAAGCAATGCTTTAGCAGAGCGCGAATGTCTGTGTGGCAGCGAATGCAGTTCCAAGGGACAGTGAAAACCAGCTAGAGCTTTCAGTGCTGGCAGCTTTCCTGTGGGCGCAATGTCTGGACGTTTCCAATTTGGCAGCCGGGCTCTGCCAGAGAGAGATACAGAGTGTTGCCCCATTACGAAGCAATGCTTTAGCAGAGCGCGAATGTCTGTGTGGCAGCGAATGCAGTTCCAAGGGACAGTGAAAACCAGCTAGAGCTTTCAGTGCTGGCAGCTTTCCTGTGGGCGCAATCTCTGGACGTTTCCAATTTGGCAGCCGGGCTCTGCCAGAGAGAGATACAGAGTGTTGCCCAATTACCAAGTTAAGCTTTAGCAGAGCGCGAATGTCTGTGTGGCAGCGAATGCAGTTCCAAGGGACAGTGAAAACCAGCTAGAGCTTTCAGTGCTGGCAGCTTTCCTGTGGGCGCAATGTCTGGACGTTTCCAATTTGGCAGCCGGGCTCTGCCAGAGAGAGATACAGAGTGTTGCCCCATTACGAAGCAATGCTTAAGCAGAGCGCGAATGTCTGTGTGGCAGCGAATGCAGTTCCAAGGGACAGTGAAAACCAGCTAGAGCTTTCAGTGCTGGCAGCTTTCCTGTGGGCGCAATGTCTGGACGTTTCCAATTTGGCAGCCGGGCTCTGCCAGAGAGAGATACAGAGTGTTGCCCCATTACGAAGCAATGCTTTAGCAGAGCGCGAATGTCTGTGTGGCAGCGAATGCAGTTCCAAGGGACAGTGAAAACCAGCTAGAGCTTTCAGTGCTGGCAGCTTTCCTGTGGGCGCAATCTCTGGACGTTTCCAATTTGGCAGCCGGGCTCTGCCAGAGAGAGATACAGAGTGTTGCCCCATTAGGAAGCAATGCTTTAGCAGAGCGCGAATGTCTGTGTGGCAGCGAATGCAGTTCCAAGGGAGAGTGAAAACCAGCTAGAGCTTTCAGTGCTGGCAGCTTTCCTGTGGGCGCAATGTCTGGACGTTTCCAATTTGGCAGCCGGGCTCTGCCAGAGAGAGATACAGAGTGTTGCCCCATTACGAAGCAATGCTTTAGCAGAGCGCGAATGTCTGTGTGGCAGCGAATGCAGTTCCAAGGGACAGTGAAAACCAGCTAGAGCTTTCAGTGCTGGCAGCTTTCCTGTGGGCGCAATCTCTGGACGTTTCCAATTTGGCAGCCGGGCTCTGCCAGAGAGAGATACAGAGTGTTGCCCCATTACGAAGCAATGCTTTAGCAGAGCGCGAATGTCTGTGTGGCAGCGAATGCAGTTCCAAGGGACAGTGAAAACCAGCTAGAGCTTTCAGTGCTGGCAGCTTTCCTGTGGGCGCAATGTCTGGACGTTTCCAATTTGGCAGCCGGGCTCTGCCAGAGAGAGATACAGAGTGTTGCCCCATTACGAAGCAATGCTTTAGCAGAGCGCAAATGTCTGTGTGGCAGCGAATGCAGTTCCAAGGGACAGTGAAAACCAGCTAGAGCTTTCAGTGCTGGCAGCTTTCCTGTGGGCGCAATCTCTGGACGTTTCCAATTTGGCAGCCGGGCTCTGCCAGAGAGAGATACAGAGTGTTGCCCCATTACGAAGCAATGCTTTAGCAGAGCGCGAATGTCTGTGTGGCAGCGAATGCAGTTCCAAGGGACAGTGAAAACCAGCTAGAGCTTTCAGTGCTGGCAGCTTTCCTGTGGGCGCAATCTCTGGACGTTTCCAATTTGGCAGCCGGGCTCTGCCAGAGAGAGATACAGAGTGTTGCCCCATTACGAAGCAAAGCTTTAGCAGAGCGCGAATGTCTGTGTGGCAGCGAATGCAGTTCCAAGGGACAGTGAAAACCAGCTAGAGCTTTCAGTGCTGGCAGCTTTCCTGTGGGCGCAATCTCTGGACGTTTCCAATTTGGCAGCCGGGCTCTGCCAGAGAGAGATACAGAGTGTTGCCCCATTACGAAGCAATGCTTTAGCAGAGCGCGAATGTCTGTGTGGCAGCGAATGCAGTTCCAAGGGACAGTGAAAACCAGCTAGAGCTTTCAGTGCTGGCAGCTTTCCTGTGGGCGCAATCTCTGGACGTTTCCAATTTGGCAGCCGGGCTCTGCCAGAGAGAGATACAGAGTGTTGCCCCATTAGGAAGCAATGCTTTAGCAGAGCGCGAATGTCTGTGTGGCAGCGAATGCAGTTCCAAGGGACAGTGAAAACCAGCTAGAGCTTTCAGTGCTGGCAGCTTTCCTGTGGGCGCAATCTCTGGACGTTTCCAATTTGGCAGCCGGGCTCTGCCAGAGAGAGATACAGAGTGTTGCCCCATTACGAAGCAATGCTTTAGCAGAGCGCGAATGTCTGTGTGGCAGCGAATGCAGTTCCAAGGGACAGTGAAAACCAGCTAGAGCTTTCAGTGCTGGCAGCTTTCCTGTGGGCGCAATCTCTGGACGTTTCCAATTTGGCAGCCGGGCTCTGCCAGAGAGAGATACAGAGTGTTGCCCCATTACGAAGCAATGCTTTAGCAGAGCGCGAATGTCTGTGTGGCAGCGAATGCAGTTCCAAGGGACAGTGAAAACCAGCTAGAGCTTTCAGTGCTGGCAGCTTTCCTGTGGGCGCAATCTCTGGACGTTTCCAATTTGGCAGCCGGGCTCTGCCAGAGAGAGATACAGAGTGTTGCCCCATTACGAAGCAATGCTTTAGCAGAGCGCGAATGTCTGTGTGGCAGCGAATGCAGTTCCAAGGGACAGTGAAAACCAGCTAGAGCTTTCAGTGCTGGCAGCTTTCCTGTGGGCGCAATCTCTGGACGTTTCCAATTTGGCAGCCGGGCTCTGCCAGAGAGAGATACAGAGTGTTGCCCCATTAGGAAGCAATGCTTTAGCAGAGCGCGAATGTCTGTGTGGCAGCGAATGCAGTTCCAAGGGACAGTGAAAACCAGCTAGAGCTTTCAGTGCTGGCAGCTTTCCTGTGGGCGCAATCTCTGGACGTTTCCAATTTGGCAGCCGGGCTCTGCCAGAGAGAGATACAGAGTGTTGCCCCATTACGAAGCAAAGCTTTAGCAGAGCGCGAATGTCTGTGTGGCAGCGAATGCAGTTCCAAGGGACAGTGAAAACCAGCTAGAGCTTTCAGTGCTGGCAGCTTTCCTGTGGGCGCAATCTCTGGACGTTTCCAATTTGGCAGCCGGGCTCTGCCAGAGAGAGATACAGAGTGTTGCCCCATTACGAAGCAATGCTTTAGCAGAGCGCGAATGTCTGTGTGGCAGCGAATGCAGTTCCAAGGGACAGTGAAAACCAGCTAGAGCTTTCAGTGCTGGCAGCTTTCCTGTGGGCGCAATCTCTGGACGTTTCCAATTTGGCAGCCGGGCTCTGCCAGAGAGAGATACAGAGTGTTGCCCCATTAGGAAGCAATGCTTTAGCAGAGCGCGAATGTCTGTGTGGCAGCGAATGCAGTTCCAAGGGACAGTGAAAACCAGCTAGAGCTTACAGTGCTGGCAGCTTTCCTGTGGGCGCAATCTCTGGACGTTTCCAATTTGGCAGCCGGGCTCTGCCAGAGAGAGATACAGAGTGTTGCCCCATTAGGAAGCAATGCTTTAGCAGAGCGCGAATGTCTGTGTGGCAGCGAATGCAGTTCCAAGGGACAGTGAAAACCAGCTAGAGCTTTCAGTGCTGGCAGCTTTCCTGTGGGCGCAATGTCTGGACGTTTCCAATTTGGCAGCCGGGCTCTGCCAGAGAGAGATACAGAGTGTTGCCCCATTACGAAGCAATGCTTTAGCAGAGCGCGAATGTCTGTGTGGCAGCGAATGCAGTTCCAAGGGACAGTGAAAACCAGCTAGAGCTTTCAGTGCTGGCAGCTTTCCTGTGGGCGCAATCTCTGGACGTTTCCAATTTGGCAGCCGGGCTCTGCCAGAGAGAGATACAGAGTGTTGCCCCATTAGGAAGCAATGCTTTAGCAGAGCGCGAATGTCTGTGTGGCAGCGAATGCAGTTCCAAGGGAGAGTGAAAACCAGCTAGAGCTTTCAGTGCTGGCAGCTTTCCTGTGGGCGCAATCTCTGGACGTTTCCAATTTGGCAGCCGGGCTCTGCCAGAGAGAGATAAAGAGTGTTGCCCCATTACGAAGCAATGCTTTAGCAGAGCGCGAATGTCTGTGTGGCAGCGAATGCAGTTCCAAGGGACAGTGAAAACCAGCTAGAGCTTTCAGTGCTGGCAGCTTTCCTGTGGGCGCAATCTCTGGACGTTTCCAATTTGGCAGCCGGGCTCTGCCAGAGAGAGATACAGAGTGTTGCCCCATTACGAAGCAAAGCTTTAGCAGAGCGCGAATGTCTGTGTGGCAGCGAATGCAGTTCCAAGGGACAGTGAAAACCAGCTAGAGCTTTCAGTGCTGGCAGCTTTCCTGTGGGCGCAATCTCTGGACGTTTCCAATTTGGCAGCCGGGCTCTGCCAGAGAGAGATACAGAGTGTTGCCCCATTACGAAGCAATGCTTTAGCAGAGCGCGAATGTCTGTGTGGCAGCGAATGCAGTTCCAAGGGACAGTGAAAACCACCTAGAGCTTTCAGTGCTGGCAGCTTTCCTGTGGGCGCAATCTCTGGACGTTTCCAATTTGGCAGCCGGGCTCTGCCAGAGAGAGATACAGAGTGTTGCCCCATTACGAAGCAATGCTTTAGCAGAGCGCGAATGTCTGTGTGGCAGCGAATGCAGTTCCAAGGGACAGTGAAAACCAGCTAGAGCTTTCAGTGCTGGCAGCTTTCCTGTGGGCGCAATCTCTGGACGTTTCCAATTTGGCAGCCGGGCTCTGCCAGAGAGAGATACAGAGTGTTGCCCCATTACGAAGCAATGCTTTAGCAGAGCGCGAATGTCTGTGTGGCAGCGAATGCAGTTCCAAGGGACAGTGAAAACCAGCTAGAGCTTTCAGTGCTGGCAGCTTTCCTGTGGGCGCAATCTCTGGACGTTTCCAATTTGGCAGCCGGGCTCTGCCAGAGAGAGATACAGAGTGTTGCCCCATTAGGAAGCAATGCTTTAGCAGAGCGCGAATGTCTGTGTGGCAGCGAATGCAGTTCCAAGGGACAGTGAAAACCAGCTAGAGCTTTCAGTGCTGGCAGCTTTCCTGTGGGCGCAATCTCTGGACATTTCCAATTTGGCAACCGGGCTCTGCCAGAGAGAGATACAGAGTGCTGCCCCATTACGAAGCAATGCTTTAGCAGAGCGCGAATGTCTGTGTGGCAGCGAATGCAGTTCCAAGGGACAGTGAAAACCAGCTAGAGCTTTCAGTGCTGGCAGCTTTCCTGTGGGCGCAATCTCTGGACGTTTCCAATTTGGCAGCCGGGCTCTGCCAGAGAGAGATACAGAGTGTTGCCCCATTAGGAAGCAATGCTTTAGCAGAGCGCGAATGTCTGTGTGGCAGCGAATGCAGTTCCAAGGGAGAGTGAAAACCAGCTAGAGCTTTCAGTGCTGGCAGCTTTCCTGTGGGCGCAATGTCTGGACGTTTCCAATTTGGCAGCCGGGCTCTGCCAGAGAGAGATACAGAGTGTTGCCCCATTACGAAGCAATGCTTTAGCAGAGCGCGAATGTCTGTGTGGCAGCGAATGCAGTTCCAAGGGACAGTGAAAACCAGCTAGAGCTTTCAGTGCTGGCAGCTTTCCTGTGGGCGCAATCTCTGGACGTTTCCAATTTGGCAGCCGGGCTCTGCCAGAGAGAGATACAGAGTGCTGCCCCATTACGAAGCAATGCTTTAGCAGAGCGCGAATGTCTGTGTGGCAGCGAATGCAGTTCCAAGGGACAGTGAAAACCAGCTAGAGCTTTCAGTGCTGGCAGCTTTCCTGTGGGCGCAATGTCTGGACGTTTCCAATTTGGCAGCCGGGCTCTGCCAGAGAGAGATACAGAGTGTTGCCCCATTAGGAAGCAATGCTTTAGCAGAGCGCGAATGTCTGTGTGGCAGCGAATGCAGTTCCAAGGGACAGTGAAAACCAGCTAGAGCTTTCAGTGCTGGCAGCTTTCCTGTGGGCGCAATCTCTGGACGTTTCCAATTTGGCAGCCGGGCTCTGCCAGAGAGAGATACAGAGTGTTGCCCCATTACGAAGCAAAGCTTTAGCAGAGCGCGAATGTCTGTGTGGCAGCGAATGCAGTTCCAAGGGACAGTGAAAACCAGCTAGAGCTTTCAGTGCTGGCAGCTTTCCTGTGGGCGCAATCTCTGGACGTTTCCAATTTGGCAGCCGGGCTCTGCCAGAGAGAGATACAGAGTGTTGCCCCATTAGGAAGCAATGCTTTAGCAGAGCGCGAATGTCTGTGTGGCAGCGAATGCAGTTCCAAGGGACAGTGAAAACCAGCTAGAGCTTTCAGTGCTGGCAGCTTTCCTGTGGGCGCAACCTCTGGACGTTTCCAATTTGGCAGCCGGGCTCTGCCAGAGAGAGATACAGAGTGTTGCCCCATTACGAAGCAATGCTTTAGCAGAGCGCGAATGTCTGTGTGGCAGCGAATGCAGTTCCAAGGGACAGTGAAAACCAGCTAGAGCTTTCAGTGCTGGCAGCTTTCCTGTGGGCGCAATCTCTGGACGTTTCCAATTTGGCAGCCGGGCTCTGCCAGAGAGAGATACAGAGTGTTGCCCCATTACGAAGCAAAGCTTTAGCAGAGCGCGAATGTCTGTGTGGCAGCGAATGCAGTTCCAAGGGACAGTGAAAACCAGCTAGAGCTTTCAGTGCTGGCAGCTTTCCTGTGGGCGCAATCTCTGGACGTTTCCAATTTGGCAGCCGGGCTCTGCCAGAGAGAGATACAGAGTGTTGCCCCATTACGAAGCAATGCTTTAGCAGAGCGCGAATGTCTGTGTGGCAGCGAATGCAGTTCCAAGGGACAGTGAAAACCAGCTAGAGCTTTCAGTGCTGGCAGCTTTCCTGTGGGCGCAATGTCTGGACGTTTCCAATTTGGCAGCCGGGCTCTGCCAGAGAGAGATACAGAGTGTTGCCCCATTACGAAGCAATGCTTTAGCAGAGCGCGAATGTCTGTGTGGCAGCGAATGCAGTTCGAAGGGACAGTGAAAACCAGCTAGAGCTTTCAGTGCTGGCAGCTTTCCTGTGGGCGCAATCTCTGAACGTTTCCAATTTGGCAGCCGGGCTCTGCCAGAGAGAGATACAGAGTGTTGCCCCATTACGAAGCAATGCTTTAGCAGAGCGCGAATGTCTGTGTGGCAGCGAATGCAGTTCCAAGGGACAGTGAAAACCAGCTAGAGCTTTCAGTGCTGGCAGCTTTCCTGTGGGCGCAATCTCTGGACGTTTCCAATTTGGCAGCCGGGCTCTGCCAGAGAGAGATACAGAGTGTTGCCCCATTACGAAGCAATGCTTTAGCAGAGCGCGAATGTCTGTGTGGCAGCGAATGCAGTTCCAAGGGACAGTGAAAACCAGCTAGAGCTTTCAGTGCTGGCAGCTTTCCTGTGGGCGCAATCTCTGGACGTTTCCAATTTGGCAGCCGGGCTCTGCCAGAGAGAGATACAGAGTGTTGCCCAATTACCAAGTTAAGCTTTAGCAGAGCGCGAATGTCTGTGTGGCAGCGAATGCAGTTCCAAGGGACAGTGAAAACCAGCTAGAGCTTTCAGTGCTGGCAGCTTTCCTGTGGGCGCAATGTCTGGACGTTTCCAATTTGGCAGCCGGGCTCTGCCAGAGAGAGATACAGAGTGTTGCCCCATTACGAAGCAATGCTTTAGCAGAGCGCGAATGTCTGTGTGGCAGCGAATGCAGTTCGAAGGGACAGTGAAAACCAGCTAGAGCTTTCAGTGCTGGCAGCTTTCCTGTGGTCGCAATCTCTGAACGTTTCCAATTTGGCAGCCGGGCTCTGCCAGAGAGAGATACAGAGTGTTGCCCAATTACCAAGTTAAGCTTTAGCAGAGCGCGAATGTCTGTGTGGCAGCGAATGCAGTTCCAAGGGACAGTGAAAACCAGCTAGAGCTTTCAGTGCTGGCAGCTTTCCTGTGGGCGCAATCTCTGGACGTTTCCAATTTGGCAGCCGGGCTCTGCCAGAGAGAGATACAGAGTGTTGCCCCATTACGAAGCAATGCTTTAGCAGAGCGCGAATGTCTGTGTGGCAGCGAATGCAGTTCCAAGGGACAGTGAAAACCAGCTAGAGCTTTCAGTGCTGGCAGCTTTCCTGTGGGCGCAATCTCTGGACGTTTCCAATTTGGCAGCCGGGCTCTGCCAGAGAGAGATACAGAGTGTTGCCCAATTACCAAGTTAAGCTTTAGCAGAGCGCGAATGTCTGTGTGGCAGCGAATGCAGTTCCAAGGGACAGTGAAAACCAGCTAGAGCTTTCAGTGCTGGCAGCTTTCCTGTGGGCGCAATGTCTGGACGTTTCCAATTTGGCAGCCGGGCTCTGCCAGAGAGAGATACAGAGTGTTGCCCCATTACGAAGCAATGCTTTAGCAGAGCGCGAATGTCTGTGTGGCAGCGAATGCAGTTCCAAGGGACAGTGAAAACCAGCTAGAGCTTTCAGTGCTGGCAGCTTTCCTGTGGGCGCAATGTCTGGACGTTTCCAATTTGGCAGCCGGGCTCTGCCAGAGAGAGATACAGAGTGTTGCCCCATTACGAAGCAATGCTTTAGCAGAGCGCGAATGTCTGTGTGGCAGCGAATGCAGTTCCAAGGGACAGTGAAAACCAGCTAGAGCTTTCAGTGCTGGCAGCTTTCCTGTGGGCGCAATGTCTGGACGTTTCCAATTTGGCAGCCGGGCTCTGCCAGAGAGAGATACAGAGTGTTGCCCCATTAGGAAGCAATGCTTTAGCAGAGCGCGAATGTCTGTGTGGCAGCGAATGCAGTTCCAAGGGACAGTGAAAACCAGCTAGAGCTTTCAGTGCTGGCAGCTTTCCTGTGGGCGCAATCTCTGGACGTTTCCAATTTGGCAGCCGGGCTCTGCCAGAGAGAGATACAGAGTGTTGCCCAATTACCAAGTTAAGCTTTAGCAGAGCGCGAATGTCTGTGTGGCAGCGAATGCAGTTCCAAGGGACAGTGAAAACCAGCTAGAGCTTTCAGTGCTGGCAGCTTTCCTGTGGGCGCAATGTCTGGACGTTTCCAATTTGGCAGCCGGGCTCTGCCAGAGAGAGATACAGAGTGTTGCCCCATTACGAAGCAATGCTTAAGCAGAGCGCGAATGTCTGTGTGGCAGCGAATGCAGTTCCAAGGGACAGTGAAAACCAGCTAGAGCTTTCAGTGCTGGCAGCTTTCCTGTGGGCGCAATGTCTGGACGTTTCCAATTTGGCAGCCGGGCTCTGCCAGAGAGAGATACAGAGTGTTGCCCCATTACGAAGCAATGCTTTAGCAGAGCGCGAATGTCTGTGTGGCAGCGAATGCAGTTCCAAGGGACAGTGAAAACCAGCTAGAGCTTTCAGTGCTGGCAGCTTTCCTGTGGGCGCAATCTCTGGACGTTTCCAATTTGGCAGCCGGGCTCTGCCAGAGAGAGATACAGAGTGTTGCCCCATTACGAAGCAATGCTTTAGCAGAGCGCGAATGTCTGTGTGGCAGCGAATGCAGTTCCAAGGGACAGTGAAAACCAGCTAGAGCTTTCAGTGCTGGCAGCTTTCCTGTGGGCGCAATGTCTGGACGTTTCCAATTTGGCAGCCGGGCTCTGCCAGAGAGAGATACAGAGTGTTGCCCAATTACCAAGTTAAGCTTTAGCAGAGCGCGAATGTCTGTGTGGCAGCGAATGCAGTTCCAAGGGACAGTGAAAACCAGCTAGAGCTTTCAGTGCTGGCAGCTTTCCTGTGGGCGCAATGTCTGGACGTTTCCAATTTGGCAGCCGGGCTCTGCCAGAGAGAGATACAGAGTGTTGCCCCATTACGAAGCAATGCTTTAGCAGAGCGCGAATGTCTGTGTGGCAGCGAATGCAGTTCCAAGGGACAGTGAAAACCAGCTAGAGCTTTCAGTGCTGGCAGCTTTCCTGTGGGCGCAATGTCTGGACGTTTCCAATTTGGCAGCCGGGCTCTGCCAGAGAGAGATACAGAGTGTTGCCCAATTACCACGTTAAGCTTTAGCAGAGCGCGAATGTCTGTGTGGCAGCGAATGCAGTTCCAAGGGACAGTGAAAACCAGCTAGAGCTTTCAGTGCTGGCAGCTTTCCTGTGGGCGCAATCTCTGGACGTTTCCAATTTGGCAGCCGGGCTCTGCCAGAGAGAGATACAGAGTGTTGCCCCATTACGAAGCAATGCTTTAGCAGAGCGCAAATGTCTGTGTGGCAGCGAATGCAGTTCCAAGGGACAGTGAAAACCAGCTAGAGCTTTCAGTGCTGGCAGCTTTCCTGTGGGCGCAATCTCTGGACGTTTCCAATTTGGCAGCCAGGCTCTGCCAGAGAGAGATACAGAGTGTTGCCCCATTACGAAGCAAAGCTTTAGCAGAGCGCGAATGTCTGTGTGGCAGCGAATGCAGTTCCAAGGGACAGTGAAAACCAGCTAGAGCTTTCAGTGCTGGCAGCTTTCCTGTGGGCGCAATCTCTGGACGTTTCCAATTTGGCAGCCGGGCTCTGCCAGAGAGAGATACAGAGTGTTGCCCCATTAGGAAGCAATGCTTTAGCAGAGCGCGAATGTCTGTGTGGCAGCGAATGCAGTTCCAAGGGACAGTGAAAACCAGCTAGAGCTTTCAGTGCTGGCAGCTTTCCTGTGGGCGCAATGTCTGGACGTTTCCAATTTGGCAGCCGGGCTCTGCCAGAGAGAGATACAGAGTGTTGCCCCATTACGAAGCAATGCTTTAGCAGAGCGCGAATGTCTGTGTGGCAGCGAATGCAGTTCCAAGGGACAGTGAAAACCAGCTAGAGCTTTCAGTGCTGGCAGCTTTCCTGTGGGCGCAATCTCTGGACGTTTCCAATTTGGCAGCCGGGCTCTGCCAGAGAGAGATACAGAGTGTTGCCCCATTACGAAGCAAAGCTTTAGCAGAGCGCGAATGTCTGTGTGGCAGCGAATGCAGTTCCAAGGGACAGTGAAAACCAGCTAGAGCTTTCAGTGCTGGCAGCTTTCCTGTGGGCGCAATCTCTGGACGTTTCCAATTTGGCAGCCGGGCTCTGCCAGAGAGAGATACAGAGTGTTGCCCCATTAGGAAGCAATGCTTTAGCAGAGCGCGAATGTCTGTGTGGCAGCGAATGCAGTTCCAAGGGACAGTGAAAACCAGCTAGAGCTTTCAGTGCTGGCAGCTTTCCTGTGGGCGCAATGTCTGGACGTTTCCAATTTGGCAGCCGGGCTCTGCCAGAGAGAGATACAGAGTGTTGCCCCATTAGGAAGCAATGCTTTAGCAGAGCGCGAATGTCTGTGTGGCAGCGAATGCAGTTCCAAGGGACAGTGAAAACCAGCTAGAGCTTTCAGTGCTGGCAGCTTTCCTGTGGGCGCAATCTCTGAACGTTTCCAATTTGGCAGCCGGGCTCTGCCAGAGAGAGATACAGAGTGTTGCCCCATTACGAAGCAATGCTTTAGCAGAGCGCGAATGTCTGTGTGGCAGCGAATGCAGTTCCAAGGGACAGTGAAAACCAGCTAGAGCTTTCAGTGCTGGCAGCTTTCCTGTGGGCGCAATCTCTGAACGTTTCCAATTTGGCAGCCGGGCTCTGCCAGAGAGAGATACAGAGTGTTGCCCAATTACCAAGTTAAGCTTTAGCAGAGCGCGAATGTCTGTGTGGCAGCGAATGCAGTTCCAAGGGACAGTGAAAACCAGCTAGAGCTTTCAGTGCTGGCAGCTTTCCTGTGGGCGCAATCTCTGGACGTTTCCAATTTGGCAGCCGGGCTCTGCCACAGAGAGATACAGAGTGTTGCCCCATTAGGAAGCAATGCTTTAGCAGAGCGCGAATGTCTGTGTGGCAGCGAATGCAGTTCCAAGGGACAGTGAAAACCAGCTAGAGCTTTCAGTGCTGGCAGCTTTCCTGTGGGCGCAATGTCTGGACGTTTCCAATTTGGCAGCCGGGCTCTGCCAGAGAGAGATACAGAGTGTTGCCCCATTACGAAGCAATGCTTTAGCAGAGCGCGAATGTCTGTGTGGCAGCGAATGCAGTTACAAGGGACAGTGAAAACCAGCTAGAGCTTTCAGTGCTGGCAGCTTTCCTGTGGGCGCAATCTCTGAACGTTTCCAATTTGGCAGCCGGGCTCTGCCAGAGAGAGATACAGAGTGTTGCCCCATTAGGAAGCAATGCTTTAGCAGAGCGCGAATGTCTGTGTGGCAGCGAATGCAGTTCCAAGGGACAGTGAAAACCAGCTAGAGCTTTCAGTGCTGGCAGCTTTCCTGTGGGCGCAATCTCTGAACGTTTCCAATTTGGCAGCCGGGCTCTGCCAGAGAGAGATACAGAGTGTTGCCCAATTACCAAGTTAAGCTTTAGCAGAGCGCGAATGTCTGTGTGGCAGCGAATGCAGTTCGAAGGGACAGTGAAAACCAGCTAGAGCTTTCAGTGCTGGCAGCTTTCCTGTGGGCGCAATCTCTGAACGTTTCCAATTTGGCAGCCGGGCTCTGCCAGAGAGAGATACAGAGTGTTGCCCCATTACGAAGCAATGCTTTAGCAGAGCGCGAATGTCTGTGTGGCAGCGAATGCAGTTCCAAGGGACAGTGAAAACCAGCTAGAGCTTTCAGTGCTGGCAGCTTTCCTGTGGGCGCAATCTCTGGACGTTTCCAATTTGGCAGCCGGGCTCTGCCAGAGAGAGATACAGAGTGTTGCCCCATTACGAAGCAATGCTTTAGCAGAGCGCGAATGTCTGTGTGGCAGCGAATGCAGTTCCAAGGGACAGTGAAAACCAGCTAGAGCTTTCAGTGCTGGCAGCTTTCCTGTGGGCGCAATGTCTGGACGTTTCCAATTTGGCAGCCGGGCTCTGCCAGAGAGAGATACAGAGTGTTGCCCCATTACGAAGCAAAGCTTTAGCAGAGCGCGAATGTCTGTGTGGCAGCGAATGCAGTTCCAAGGGACAGTGAAAACCAGCTAGAGCTTTCAGTGCTGGCAGCTTTCCTGTGGGCGCAATCTCTGGACGTTTCCAATTTGGCAGCCGGGCTCTGCCAGAGAGAGATACAGAGTGTTGCCCCATTACGAAGCAAAGCTTTAGCAGAGCGCGAATGTCTGTGTGGCAGCGAATGCAGTTCCAAGGGACAGTGAAAACCAGCTAGAGCTTTCAGTGCTGGCAGCTTTCCTGTGGGCGCAATCTCTGGACGTTTCCAATTTGGCAGCCGGGCTCTGCCAGAGAGAGATACAGAGTGTTGCCCCATTACGAAGCAATGCTTTAGCAGAGCGCGAATGTCTGTGTGGCAGCGAATGCAGTTCCAAGGGACAGTGAAAACCAGCTAGAGCTTTCAGTGCTGGCAGCTTTCCTGTGGGCGCAATCTCTGGACGTTTCCAATTTGGCAGCCGGGCTCTGCCAGAGAGAGATACAGAGTGTTGCCCCATTACGAAGCAATGCTTTAGCAGAGCGCGAATGTCTGTGTGGCAGCGAATGCAGTTCCAAGGGACAGTGAAAACCAGCTAGAGCTTTCAGTGCTGGCAGCTTTCCTGTGGGCGCAATCTCTGGACGTTTCCAATTTGGCAGCCGGGCTCTGCCAGAGAGAGATACAGAGTGTTGCCCCATTAGGAAGCAATGCTTTAGCAGAGCGCGAATGTCTGTGTGGCAGCGAATGCAGTTCCAAGGGACAGTGAAAACCAGCTAGAGCTTTCAGTGCTGGCAGCTTTCCTGTGGGCGCAATCTCTGGACGTTTCCAATTTGGCAGCCGGGCTCTGCCAGAGAGAGATACAGAGTGTTGCCCCATTACGAAGCAATGCTTTAGCAGAGCGCGAATGTCTGTGTGGCAGCGAATGCAGTTCCAAGGGACAGTGAAAACCAGCTAGAGCTTTCAGTGCTGGCAGCTTTCCTGTGGGCGCAATCTCTGGACGTTTCCAATTTGGCAGCCGGGCTCTGCCAGAGAGAGATACAGAGTGTTGCCCCATTACGAAGCAAAGCTTTAGCAGAGCGCGAATGTCTGTGTGGCAGCGAATGCAGTTCCAAGGGACAGTGAAAACCAGCTAGAGCTTTCAGTGCTGGCAGCTTTCCTGTGGGTGCAATCTCTGGACGTTTCCAATTTGGCAGCCGGGCTCTGCCAGAGAGAGATACAGAGTGTTGCCCCATTACGAAGCAATGCTTTAGCAGAGCGCGAATGTCTGTGTGGCAGCGAATGCAGTTCCAAGGGACAGTGAAAACCAGCTAGAGCTTTCAGTGCTGGCAGCTTTCCTGTGGGCGCAATCTCTGGACGTTTCCAATTTGGCAGCCGGGCTCTGCCAGAGAGAGATACAGAGTGTTGCCCCATTACGAAGCAATGCTTTAGCAGAGCGCGAATGTCTGTGTGGCAGCGAATGCAGTTCCAAGGGACAGTGAAAACCAGCTAGAGCTTTCAGTGCTGGCAGCTTTCCTGTGGGCGCAATCTCTGGACGTTTCCAATTTGGCAGCCGGGCTCTGCCAGAGAGAGATACAGAGTGTTGCCCCATTACGAAGCAATGCTTTAGCAGAGCGCGAATGTCTGTGTGGCAGCGAATGCAGTTCCAAGGGACAGTGAAAACCAGCTAGAGCTTTCAGTGCTGGCAGCTTTCCTGTGGGCGCAATCTCTGCACGTTTCCAATTTGGCAGCCGGGCTCTGCCAGAGAGAGATACAGAGTGTTGCCCCATTACGAAGCAATGCTTTAGCAGAGCGCGAATGTCTGTGTGGCAGCGAATGCAGTTCCAAGGGACAGTGAAAACCAGCTAGAGCTTTCAGTGCTGGCAGCTTTCCTGTGGGCGCAATCTCTGGACGTTTCCAATTTGGCAGCCGGGCTCTGCCAGAGAGAGATACAGAGTGTTGCCCCATTAGGAAGCAATGCTTTAGCAGAGCGCGAATGTCTGTGTGGCAGCGAATGCAGTTCCAAGGGACAGTGAAAACCAGCTAGAGCTTTCAGTGCTGGCAGCTTTCCTGTGGGCGCAATCTCTGGACGTTTCCAATTTGGCAGCCGGGCTCTGCCAGAGAGAGATACAGAGTGTTGCCCAATTACCAAGTTAAGCTTTAGCAGAGCGCGAATGTCTGTGTGGCAGCGAATGCAGTTCCAAGGGACAGTGAAAACCAGCTAGAGCTTTCAGTGCTGGCAGCTTTCCTGTGGGCGCAATGTCTGGACGTTTCCAATTTGGCAGCCGGGCTCTGCCAGAGAGAGATACAGAGTGTTGCCCCATTACGAAGCAATGCTTTAGCAGAGCGCGAATGTCTGTGTGGCAGCGAATGCAGTTCCAAGGGACAGTGAAAACCAGCTAGAGCTTTCAGTGCTGGCAGCTTTCCTGTGGGCGCAATCTCTGGACGTTTCCAATTTGGCAGCCGGGCTCTGCCAGAGAGAGATACAGAGTGTTGCCCCATTACGAAGCAAAGCTTTAGCAGAGCGCGAATGTCTGTGTGGCAGCGAATGCAGTTCCAAGGGACAGTGAAAACCAGCTAGAGCTTTCAGTGCTGGCAGCTTTCCTGTGGGCGCAATCTCTGGACATTTCCAATTTGGCAGCCGGGCTCTGCCAGAGAGAGATACAGAGTGTTGCCCCATTACGAAGCAATGCTTTAGCAGAGCGCGAATGTCTGTGTGGCAGCGAATGCAGTTCCAAGGGACAGTGAAAACCAGCTAGAGCTTTCAGTGCTGGCAGCTTTCCTGTGGGCGCAATCTCTGGACGTTTCCAATTTGGCAGCCGGGCTGTGCCAGAGAGAGATACAGAGTGTTGCCCCATTACGAAGCAATGCTTTAGCAGAGCGCGAATGTCTGTGTGGCAGCGAATGCAGTTCCAAGGGACAGTGAAAACCAGCTAGAGCTTTCAGTGCTGGCAGCTTTCCTGTGGGCGCAATCTCTGGACGTTTCCAATTTGGCAGCCGGGCTCTGCCAGAGAGAGATACAGAGTGTTGCCCCATTACGAAGCAATGCTTTAGCAGAGCGCGAATGTCTGTGTGGCAGCGAATGCAGTTCCAAGGGACAGTGAAAACCAGCTAGAGCTTTCAGTGCTGGCAGCTTTCCTGTGGGCGCAATCTCTGGACGTTTCCAATTTGGCAGCCGGGCTCTGCCAGAGAGAGATACAGAGTGTTGCCCCATTACGAAGCAATGCTTAAGCAGAGCGCGAATGTCTGTGTGGCAGCGAATGCAGTTCCAAGGGACAGTGAAAACCAGCTAGAGCTTTCAGTGCTGGCAGCTTTCCTGTGGGCGCAATGTCTGGACGTTTCCAATTTGGCAGCCGGGCTCTGCCAGAGAGAGATACAGAGTGTTGCCCCATTACGAAGCAATGCTTAAGTAGAGCGCGAATGTCTGTGTGGCAGCGAATGCAGTTCCAAGGGACAGTGAAAACCAGCTAGAGCTTTCAGTGCTGGCAGCTTTCCTGTGGGCGCAATGTCTGGACGTTTCCAATTTGGCAGCCGGGCTCTGCCAGAGAGAGATACAGAGTGTTGCCCCATTACGAAGCAATGCTTTAGCAGAGCGCGAATGTCTGTGTGGCAGCGAATGCAGTTCCAAGGGACAGTGAAAACCAGCTAGAGCTTTCAGTGCTGGCAGCTTTCCTGTGGGCGCAATCTCTGGACGTTTCCAATTTGGCAGCCGGGCTCTGCCAGAGAGAGATACAGAGTGTTGCCCCATTACGAAGCAATGCTTTAGCAGAGCGCGAATGTCTGTGTGGCAGCGAATGCAGTTCCAAGGGACAGTGAAAACCAGCTAGAGCTTTCAGTGCTGGCAGCTTTCCTGTGGGCGCAATCTCTGGACGTTTCCAATTTGGCAGCCGGGCTCTGCCAGAGAGAGATACAGAGTGTTGCCCAATTACCAAGTTAATCTTTAGCAGAGCGCGAATGTCTGTGTGGCAGCGAATGCAGTTCCAAGGGACAGTGAAAACCAGCTAGAGCTTTCAGTGCTGGCAGCTTTCCTGTGGGCGCAATGTCTGGACGTTTCCAATTTGGCAGCCGGGCTCTGCCAGAGAGAGATACAGAGTGTTGCCCAATTACCAAGTTAAGCTTTAGCAGAGCGCGAATGTCTGTGTGGCAGCGAATGCAGTTCCAAGGGACAGTGAAAACCAGCTAGAGCTTTCAGTGCTGGCAGCTTTCCTGTGGGCGCAATGTCTGGACGTTTCCAATTTGGCAGCCGGGCTCTGCCAGAGAGAGATACAGAGTGTTGCCCCATTACGAAGCAATGCTTAAGCAGAGCGCGAATGTCTGTGTGGCAGCGAATGCAGTTCCAAGGGACAGTGAAAACCAGCTAGAGCTTTCAGTGCTGGCAGCTTTCCTGTGGGCGCAATGTCTGGACGTTTCCAATTTGGCAGCCGGGCTCTGCCAGAGAGAGATACAGAGTGTTGCCCCATTACGAAGCAATGCTTTAGCAGAGCGCGAATGTCTGTGTGGCAGCGAATGCAGTTCCAAGGGACAGTGAAAACCAGCTAGAGCTTTCAGTGCTGGCAGCTTTCCTGTGGGCGCAATGTCTGGACGTTTCCAATTTGGCAGCCGGGCTCTGCCAGAGAGAGATACAGAGTGTTGCCCCATTAGGAAGCAATGCTTTAGCAGAGCGCGAATGTCTGTGTGGCAGCGAATGCAGTTCCAAGGGACAGTGAAAACCAGCTAGAGCTTTCAGTGCTGGCAGCTTTCCTGTGGGCGCAATCTCTGGACGTTTCCAATTTGGCAGCCGGGCTCTGCCAGAGAGAGATACAGAGTGTTGCCCCATTACGAAGAAATGCTTTAGCAGAGCGCGAATGTCTGTGTGGCAGCGAATGCAGTTCCAAGGGACAGTGAAAACCAGCTAGAGCTTTCAGTGCTGGCAGCTTTCCTGTGGGCGCAATGTCTGGACGTTTCCAATTTGGCAGCCGGGCTCTGCCAGAGAGAGATACAGAGTGTTGCCCAATTACCAAGTTAAGCTTTAGCAGAGCGCGAATGTCTGTGTGGCAGCGAATGCAGTTCCAAGGGACAGTGAAAACCAGCTAGAGCTTTCAGTGCTGGCAGCTTTCCTGTGGGCGCAATCTCTGGACGTTTCCAATTTGGCAGCCGGGCTCTGCCAGAGAGAGATACAGAGTGTTGCCCCATTACGAAGCAATGCTTTAGCAGAGCGCGAATGTCTGTGTGGCAGCGAATGCAGTTCCAAGGGACAGTGAAAACCAGCTAGAGCTTTCAGTGCTGGCAGCTTTCCTGTGGGCGCAATGTCTGGACGTTTCCAATTTGGCAGCCGGGCTCTGCCAGAGAGAGATACAGAGTGTTGCCCCATTACGAAGCAATGCTTTAGCAGAGCGCGAATGTCTGTGTGGCAGCGAATGCAGTTCCAAGGGACAGTGAAAACCAGCTAGAGCTTTCAGTGCTGGCAGCTTTCCTGTGGGCGCAATGTCTGGACGTTTCCAATTTGGCAGCCGGGCTCTGCCAGAGAGAGATACAGAGTGTTGCCCCATTACGAAGCAATGCTTTAGCAGAGCGCAAATGTCTGTGTGGCAGCGAATGCAGTTCCAAGGGACAGTGAAAACCAGCTAGAGCTTTCAGTGCTGGCAGCTTTCCTGTGGGCGCAATCTCTGGACGTTTCCAATTTGGCAGCCAGGCTCTGCCAGAGAGAGATACAGAGTGTTGCCCCATTACGAAGCAAAGCTTTAGCAGAGCGCGAATGTCTGTGTGGCAGCGAATGCAGTTCCAAGGGACAGTGAAAACCAGCTAGAGCTTTCAGTGCTGGCAGCTTTCCTGTGGGCGCAATCTCTGGACGTTTCCAATTTGGCAGCCGGGCTCTGCCAGAGAGAGATACAGAGTGTTGCCCCATTAGGAAGCAATGCTTTAGCAGAGCGCGAATGTCTGTGTGGCAGCGAATGCAGTTCCAAGGGACAGTGAAAACCAGCTAGAGCTTTCAGTGCTGGCAGCTTTCCTGTGGGCGCAATCTCTGGACGTTTCCAATTTGGCAGCCGGGCTCTGCCAGAGAGAGATACAGAGTGTTGCCCCATTACGAAGCAATGCTTTAGCAGAGCGCGAATGTCTGTGTGGCAGCGAATGCAGTTCCAAGGGACAGTGAAAACCAGCTAGAGCTTTCAGTGCTGGCAGCTTTCCTGTGGGCGCAATCTCTGGACGTTTCCAATTTGGCAGCCGGGCTCTGCCAGAGAGAGATACAGAGTGTTGCCCCATTACGAAGCAAAGCTTTAGCAGAGCGCGAATGTCTGTGTGGCAGCGAATGCAGTTCCAAGGGACAGTGAAAACCAGCTAGAGCTTTCAGTGCTGGCAGCTTTCCTGTGGGCGCAATCTCTGGACGTTTCCAATTTGGCAGCCGGGCTCTGCCAGAGAGAGATACAGAGTGTTGCCCCATTACGAAGCAATGCTTTAGCAGAGCGCGAATGTCTGTGTGGCAGCGAATGCAGTTCCAAGGGACAGTGAAAACCAGCTAGAGCTTTCAGTGCTGGCAGCTTTCCTGTGGGCGCAATCTCTGGACGTTTCCAATTTGGCAGCCGGGCTCTGCCAGAGAGAGATACAGAGTGTTGCCCCATTAGGAAGCAATGCTTTAGCAGAGCGCGAATGTCTGTGTGGCAGCGAATGCAGTTCCAAGGGACAGTGAAAACCAGCTAGAGCTTTCAGTGCTGGCAGCTTTCCTGTGGGCGCAATCTCTGCACGTTTCCAATTTGGCAGCCGGGCTCTGCCAGAGAGAGATACAGAGTGTTGCCCCATTAGGAAGCAATGCTTTAGCAGAGCGCGAATGTCTGTGTGGCAGCGAATGCAGTTCCAAGGGACAGTGAAAACCAGCTAGAGCTTTCAGTGCTGGCAGCTTTCCTGTGGGCGCAATCTCTGGACGTTTCCAATTTGGCAGCCGGGCTCTGCCAGAGAGAGATACAGAGTGTTGCCCCATTACGAAGCAAAGCTTTAGCAGAGCGCGAATGTCTGTGTGGCAGCGAATGCAGTTCCAAGGGACAGTGAAAACCAGCTAGAGCTTTCAGTGCTGGCAGCTTTCCTGTGGGCGCAATCTCTGGACGTTTCCAATTTGGCAGCCGGGCTCTGCCAGAGAGAGATACAGAGTGTTGCCCCATTAGGAAGCAATGCTTTAGCAGAGCGCGAATGTCTGTGTGGCAGCGAATGCAGTTCCAAGGGACAGTGAAAACCAGCTAGAGCTTTCAGTGCTGGCAGCTTTCCTGTGGGCGCAATCTCTGGACGTTTCCAATTTGGCAGCCGGGCTCTGCCAGAGAGAGATACAGAGTGTTGCCCAATTACCAAGTTAAGCTTTAGCAGAGCGCGAATGTCTGTGTGGCAGCGAATGCAGTTCCAAGGGACAGTGAAAACCAGCTAGAGCTTTCAGTGCTGGCAGCTTTCCTGTGGGCGCAATGTCTGGACGTTTCCAATTTGGCAGCCGGGCTCTGCCAGAGAGAGATACAGAGTGTTGCCCCATTACGAAGCAATGCTTTAGCAGAGCGCGAATGTCTGTGTGGCAGCGAATGCAGTTCCAAGGGACAGTGAAAACCAGCTAGAGCTTTCAGTGCTGGCAGCTTTCCTGTGGGCGCAATCTCTGGACGTTTCCAATTTGGCAGCCGGGCTCTGCCAGAGAGAGATACAGAGTGTTGCCCCATTACGAAGCAAAGCTTTAGCAGAGCGCGAATGTCTGTGTGGCAGCGAATGCAGTTCCAAGGGACAGTGAAAACCAGCTAGAGCTTTCAGTGCTGGCAGCTTTCCTGTGGGCGCAATCTCTGGACATTTCCAATTTGGCAGCCGGGCTCTGCCAGAGAGAGATACAGAGTGTTGCCCCATTACGAAGCAATGCTTTAGCAGAGCGCGAATGTCTGTGTGGCAGCGAATGCAGTTCCAAGGGACAGTGAAAACCAGCTAGAGCTTTCAGTGCTGGCAGCTTTCCTGTGGGCGCAATCTCTGGACGTTTCCAATTTGGCAGCCGGGCTGTGCCAGAGAGAGATACAGAGTGTTGCCCCATTACGAAGCAATGCTTTAGCAGAGCGCGAATGTCTGTGTGGCAGCGAATGCAGTTCCAAGGGACAGTGAAAACCAGCTAGAGCTTTCAGTGCTGGCAGCTTTCCTGTGGGCGCAATCTCTGGACGTTTCCAATTTGGCAGCCGGGCTCTGCCAGAGAGAGATACAGAGTGTTGCCCCATTACGAAGCAATGCTTTAGCAGAGCGCGAATGTCTGTGTGGCAGCGAATGCAGTTCCAAGGGACAGTGAAAACCAGCTAGAGCTTTCAGTGCTGGCAGCTTTCCTGTGGGCGCAATCTCTGGACGTTTCCAATTTGGCAGCCGGGCTCTGCCAGAGAGAGATACAGAGTGTTGCCCCATTACGAAGCAATGCTTAAGCAGAGCGCGAATGTCTGTGTGGCAGCGAATGCAGTTCCAAGGGACAGTGAAAACCAGCTAGAGCTTTCAGTGCTGGCAGCTTTCCTGTGGGCGCAATGTCTGGACGTTTCCAATTTGGCAGCCGGGCTCTGCCAGAGAGAGATACAGAGTGTTGCCCCATTACGAAGCAATGCTTTAGCAGAGCGCGAATGTCTGTGTGGCAGCGAATGCAGTTCCAAGGGACAGTGAAAACCAGCTAGAGCTTTCAGTGCTGGCAGCTTTCCTGTGGGCGCAATCTCTGGACGTTTCCAATTTGGCAGCCGGGCTCTGCCAGAGAGAGATACAGAGTGTTGCCCCATTACGAAGCAATGCTTTAGCAGAGCGCGAATGTCTGTGTGGCAGCGAATGCAGTTCCAAGGGACAGTGAAAACCAGCTAGAGCTTTCAGTGCTGGCAGCTTTCCTGTGGGCGCAATCTCTGGACGTTTCCAATTTGGCAGCCGGGCTCTGCCAGAGAGAGATACAGAGTGTTGCCCAATTACCAAGTTAATCTTTAGCAGAGCGCGAATGTCTGTGTGGCAGCGAATGCAGTTCCAAGGGACAGTGAAAACCAGCTAGAGCTTTCAGTGCTGGCAGCTTTCCTGTGGGCGCAATGTCTGGACGTTTCCAATTTGGCAGCCGGGCTCTGCCAGAGAGAGATACAGAGTGTTGCCCCATTACGAAGCAATGCTTAAGCAGAGCGCGAATGTCTGTGTGGCAGCGAATGCAGTTCCAAGGGACAGTGAAAACCAGCTAGAGCTTTCAGTGCTGGCAGCTTTCCTGTGGGCGCAATGTCTGGACGTTTCCAATTTGGCAGCCGGGCTCTGCCAGAGAGAGATACAGAGTGTTGCCCCATTACGAAGCAATGCTTTAGCAGAGCGCGAATGTCTGTGTGGCAGCGAATGCAGTTCCAAGGGACAGTGAAAACCAGCTAGAGCTTTCAGTGCTGGCAGCTTTCCTGTGGGCGCAATGTCTGGACGTTTCCAATTTGGCAGCCGGGCTCTGCCAGAGAGAGATACAGAGTGTTGCCCCATTAGGAAGCAATGCTTTAGCAGAGCGCGAATGTCTGTGTGGCAGCGAATGCAGTTCCAAGGGACAGTGAAAACCAGCTAGAGCTTTCAGTGCTGGCAGCTTTCCTGTGGGCGCAATCTCTGGACGTTTCCAATTTGGCAGCCGGGCTCTGCCAGAGAGAGATACAGAGTGTTGCCCCATTACGAAGAAATGCTTTAGCAGAGCGCGAATGTCTGTGTGGCAGCGAATGCAGTTCGAAGGGACAGTGAAAACCAGCTAGAGCTTTCAGTGCTGGCAGCTTTCCTGTGGGCGCAATGTCTGGACGTTTCCAATTTGGCAGCCGGGCTCTGCCAGAGAGAGATACAGAGTGTTGCCCAATTACCAAGTTAAGCTTTAGCAGAGCGCGAATGTCTGTGTGGCAGCGAATGCAGTTCCAAGGGACAGTGAAAACCAGCTAGAGCTTTCAGTGCTGGCAGCTTTCCTGTGGGCGCAATCTCTGGACGTTTCCAATTTGGCAGCCGGGCTCTGCCAGAGAGAGATACAGAGTGTTGCCCCATTACGAAGCAATGCTTTAGCAGAGCGCGAATGTCTGTGTGGCAGCGAATGCAGTTCCAAGGGACAGTGAAAACCAGCTAGAGCTTTCAGTGCTGGCAGCTTTCCTGTGGGCGCAATGTCTGGACGTTTCCAATTTGGCAGCCGGGCTCTGCCAGAGAGAGATACAGAGTGTTGCCCCATTACGAAGCAATGCTTTAGCAGAGCGCGAATGTCTGTGTGGCAGCGAATGCAGTTCCAAGGGACAGTGAAAACCAGCTAGAGCTTTCAGTGCTGGCAGCTTTCCTGTGGGCGCAATGTCTGGACGTTTCCAATTTGGCAGCCGGGCTCTGCCAGAGAGAGATACAGAGTGTTGCCCCATTACGAAGCAATGCTTTAGCAGAGCGCAAATGTCTGTGTGGCAGCGAATGCAGTTCCAAGGGACAGTGAAAACCAGCTAGAGCTTTCAGTGCTGGCAGCTTTCCTGTGGGCGCAATCTCTGGACGTTTCCAATTTGGCAGCCAGGCTCTGCCAGAGAGAGATACAGAGTGTTGCCCCATTACGAAGCAAAGCTTTAGCAGAGCGCGAATGTCTGTGTGGCAGCGAATGCAGTTCCAAGGGACAGTGAAAACCAGCTAGAGCTTTCAGTGCTGGCAGCTTTCCTGTGGGCGCAATCTCTGGACGTTTCCAATTTGGCAGCCGGGCTCTGCCAGAGAGAGATACAGAGTGTTGCCCCATTAGGAAGCAATGCTTTAGCAGAGCGCGAATGTCTGTGTGGCAGCGAATGCAGTTCCAAGGGACAGTGAAAACCAGCTAGAGCTTTCAGTGCTGGCAGCTTTCCTGTGGGCGCAATGTCTGGACGTTTCCAATTTGGCAGCCGGGCTCTGCCAGAGAGAGATACAGAGTGTTGCCCCATTACGAAGCAATGCTTTAGCAGAGCGCGAATGTCTGTGTGGCAGCGAATGCAGTTCCAAGGGACAGTGAAAACCAGCTAGAGCTTTCAGTGCTGGCAGCTTTCCTGTGGGCGCAATCTCTGGACGTTTCCAATTTGGCAGCCGGGCTCTGCCAGAGAGAGATACAGAGTGTTGCCCCATTACGAAGCAAAGCTTTAGCAGAGCGCGAATGTCTGTGTGGCAGCGAATGCAGTTCCAAGGGACAGTGAAAACCAGCTAGAGCTTTCAGTGCTGGCAGCTTTCCTGTGGGCGCAATCTCTGGACGTTTCCAATTTGGCAGCCGGGCTCTGCCAGAGAGAGATACAGAGTGTTGCCCCATTAGGAAGCAATGCTTTAGCAGAGCGCGAATGTCTGTGTGGCAGCGAATGCAGTTCCAAGGGACAGTGAAAACCAGCTAGAGCTTTCAGTGCTGGCAGCTTTCCTGTGGGCGCAATGTCTGGACGTTTCCAATTTGGCAGCCGGGCTCTGCCAGAGAGAGATACAGAGTGTTGCCCCATTACGAAGCAATGCTTTAGCAGAGCGCGAATGTCTGTGTGGCAGCGAATGCAGTTCCAAGGGACAGTGAAAACCAGCTAGAGCTTTCAGTGCTGGCAGCTTTCCTGTGGGCGCAATCTCTGAACGTTTCCAATTTGGCAGCCGGGCTCTGCCAGAGAGAGATACAGAGTGTTGCCCCATTACGAAGCAATGCTTTAGCAGAGCGCGAATGTCTGTGTGGCAGCGAATGCAGTTCCAAGGGACAGTGAAAACCAGCTAGAGCTTTCAGTGCTGGCAGCTTTCCTGTGGGCGCAATCTCTGAACGTTTCCAATTTGGCAGCCGGGCTCTGCCAGAGAGAGATACAGAGTGTTGCCCAATTACCAAGTTAAGCTTTAGCAGAGCGCGAATGTCTGTGTGGCAGCGAATGCAGTTCCAAGGGACAGTGAAAACCAGCTAGAGCTTTCAGTGCTGGCAGCTTTCCTGTGGGCGCAATCTCTGGACTTTTCCAATTTGGCAGCCGGGCTCTGCCAGAGAGAGATACAGAGTGTTGCCCCATTAGGAAGCAATGCTTTAGCAGAGCGCGAATGTCTGTGTGGCAGCGAATGCAGTTCCAAGGGACAGTGAAAACCAGCTAGAGCTTTCAGTGCTGGCAGCTTTCCTGTGGGCGCAATCTCTGGACTTTTCCAATTTGGCAGCCGGGCTCTGCCAGAGAGAGATACAGAGTGTTGCCCCATTAGGAAGCAATGCTTTAGCAGAGCGCGAATGTCTGTGTGGCAGCGAATGCAGTTCCAAGGGACAGTGAAAACCAGCTAGAGCTTTCAGTGCTGGCAGCTTTCCTGTGGGCGCAATGTCTGGACGTTTCCAATTTGGCAGCCGGGCTCTGCCAGAGAGAGATACAGAGTGTTGCCCCATTACGAAGCAATGCTTTAGCAGAGCGCGAATGTCTGTGTGGCAGCGAATGCAGTTCCAAGGGACAGTGAAAACCAGCTAGAGCTTTCAGTGCTGGCAGCTTTCCTGTGGGCGCAATCTCTGAACGTTTCCAATTTGGCAGCCGGGCTCTGCCAGAGAGAGATACAGAGTGTTGCCCCATTACGAAGCAATACTTTAGCAGAGCGCGAATGTCTGTGTGGCAGCGAATGCAGTTCCAAGGGACAGTGAAAACCAGCTAGAGCTTTCAGTGCTGGCAGCTTTCCTGTGGGCGCAATCTCTGAACGTTTCCAATTTGGCAGCCGGGCTCTGCCAGAGAGAGATACAGAGTGTTGCCCAATTACCAAGTTAAGCTTTAGCAGAGCGCGAATGTCTGTGTGGCAGCGAATGCAGTTCCAAGGGACAGTGAAAACCAGCTAGAGCTTTCAGTGCTGGCAGCTTTCCTGTGGGCGCAATCTCTGAACGTTTCCAATTTGGCAGCCGGGCTCTGCCAGAGAGAGATACAGAGTGTTGCCCCATTACGAAGCAATGCTTTAGCAGAGCGCGAATGTCTGTGTGGCAGCGAATGCAGTTCCAAGGGACAGTGAAAACCAGCTAGAGCTTTCAGTGCTGGCAGCTTTCCTGTGGGCGCAATCTCTGGACATTTCCAATTTGGCAGCCGGGCTCTGCCAGAGAGAGATACAGAGTGTTGCCCCATTACGAAGCAATGCTTTAGCAGAGCGCGAATGTCTGTGTGGCAGCGAATGCAGTTCCAAGGGACAGTGAAAACCAGCTAGAGCTTTCAGTGCTGGCAGCTTTCCTGTGGGCGCAATCTCTGGACGTTTCCAATTTGGCAGCCGGGCTGTGCCAGAGAGAGATACAGAGTGTTGCCCCATTACGAAGCAATGCTTAAGCAGAGCGCGAATGTCTGTGTGGCAGCGAATGCAGTTCCAAGGGACAGTGAAAACCAGCTAGAGCTTTCAGTGCTGGCAGCTTTCCTGTGGGCGCAATCTCTGGACGTTTCCAATTTGGCAGCCGGGCTCTGCCAGAGAGAGATACAGAGTGTTGCCCCATTACGAAGCAATGCTTTAGCAGAGCGCGAATGTCTGTGTGGCAGCGAATGCAGTTCCAAGGGACAGTGAAAACCAGCTAGAGCTTTCAGTGCTGGCAGCTTTCCTGTGGGCGCAATCTCTGGACGTTTCCAATTTGGCAGCCGGGCTCTGCCAGAGAGAGATACAGAGTGTTGCCCCATTACGAAGCAATGCTTAAGCAGAGCGCGAATGTCTGTGTGGCAGCGAATGCAGTTCCAAGGGACAGTGAAAACCAGCTAGAGCTTTCAGTGCTGGCAGCTTTCCTGTGGGCGCAATGTCTGGACGTTTCCAATTTGGCAGCCGGGCTCTGCCAGAGAGAGATACAGAGTGTTGCCCCATTACGAAGCAATGCTTAAGCAGAGCGCGAATGTCTGTGTGGCAGCGAATGCAGTTCCAAGGGACAGTGAAAACCAGCTAGAGCTTTCAGTGCTGGCAGCTTTCCTGTGGGCGCAATGTCTGGACGTTTCCAATTTGGCAGCCGGGCTCTGCCAGAGAGAGATACAGAGTGTTGCCCCATTACGAAGCAATGCTTTAGCAGAGCGCGAATGTCTGTGTGGCAGCGAATGCAGTTCCAAGGGACAGTGAAAACCAGCTAGAGCTTTCAGTGCTGGCAGCTTTCCTGTGGGCGCAATCTCTGGACGTTTCCAATTTGGCAGCCGGGCTCTGCCAGAGAGAGATACAGAGTGTTGCCCCATTACGAAGCAATGCTTTAGCAGAGCGCGAATGTCTGTGTGGCAGCGAATGCAGTTCCAAGGGACAGTGAAAACCAGCTAGAGCTTTCAGTGCTGGCAGCTTTCCTGTGGGCGCAATCTCTGGACGTTTCCAATTTGGCAGCCGGGCTCTGCCAGAGAGAGATACAGAGTGTTGCCCAATTACCAAGTTAATCTTTAGCAGAGCGCGAATGTCTGTGTGGCAGCGAATGCAGTTCCAAGGGACAGTGAAAACCAGCTAGAGCTTTCAGTGCTGGCAGCTTTCCTGTGGGCGCAATGTCTGGACGTTTCCAATTTGGCAGCCGGGCTCTGCCAGAGAGAGATACAGAGTGTTGCCCAATTACCAAGTTAAGCTTTAGCAGAGCGCGAATGTCTGTGTGGCAGCGAATGCAGTTCCAAGGGACAGTGAAAACCAGCTAGAGCTTTCAGTGCTGGCAGCTTTCCTGTGGGCGCAATCTCTGGACGTTTCCAATTTGGCAGCCGGGCTCTGCCAGAGAGAGATACAGAGTGTTGCCCCATTACGAAGCAATGCTTAAGCAGAGCGCGAATGTCTGTGTGGCAGCGAATGCAGTTCCAAGGGACAGTGAAAACCAGCTAGAGCTTTCAGTGCTGGCAGCTTTCCTGTGGGCGCAATGTCTGGACGTTTCCAATTTGGCAGCCGGGCTCTGCCAGAGAGAGATACAGAGTGTTGCCCCATTACGAAGCAATGCTTTAGCAGAGCGCGAATGTCTGTGTGGCAGCGAATGCAGTTCCAAGGGACAGTGAAAACCAGCTAGAGCTTTCAGTGCTGGCAGCTTTCCTGTGGGCGCAATGTCTGGACGTTTCCAATTTGGCAGCCGGGCTCTGCCAGAGAGAGATACAGAGTGTTGCCCCATTAGGAAGCAATGCTTTAGCAGAGCGCGAATGTCTGTGTGGCAGCGAATGCAGTTCCAAGGGACAGTGAAAACCAGCTAGAGCTTTCAGTGCTGGCAGCTTTCCTGTGGGCGCAATCTCTGGACATTTCCAATTTGGCAGCCGGGCTCTGCCAGAGAGAGATACAGAGTGTTGCCCCATTACGAAGCAATGCTTTAGCAGAGCGCAAATGTCTGTGTGGCAGCGAATGCAGTTCCAAGGGACAGTGAAAACCAGCTAGAGCTTTCAGTGCTGGCAGCTTTCCTGTGGGCGCAATGTCTGGACGTTTCCAATTTGGCAGCCGGGCTCTGCCAGAGAGAGATACAGAGTGTTGCCCCATTACGAAGCAATGCTTTAGCAGAGCGCGAATGTCTGTGTGGCAGCGAATGCAGTTCCAAGGGACAGTGAAAACCAGCTAGAGCTTTCAGTGCTGGCAGCTTTCCTGTGGGCGCAATCTCTGAACGTTTCCAATTTGGCAGCCGGGCTCTGCCAGAGAGAGATACAGAGTGTTGCCCAATTACCAAGTTAAGCTTTAGCAGAGCGCGAATGTCTGTGTGGCAGCGAATGCAGTTCCAAGGGACAGTGAAAACCAGCTAGAGCTTTCAGTGCTGGCAGCTTTCCTGTGGGCGCAATCTCTGGACGTTTCCAATTTGGCAGCCGGGCTCTGCCAGAGAGAGATACAGAGTGTTGCCCCATTACGAAGCAATGCTTTAGCAGAGCGCGAATGTCTGTGTGGCAGCGAATGCAGTTCCAAGGGACAGTGAAAACCAGCTAGAGCTTTCAGTGCTGGCAGCTTTCCTGTGGGCGCAATGTCTGGACGTTTCCAATTTGGCAGCCGGGCTCTGCCAGAGAGAGATACAGAGTGTTGCCCCATTAGGAAGCAATGCTTTAGCAGAGCGCGAATGTCTGTGTGGCAGCGAATGCAGTTCCAAGGGACAGTGAAAACCAGCTAGAGCTTTCAGTGCTGGCAGCTTTCCTGTGGGCGCAATGTCTGGACGTTTCCAATTTGGCAGCCGGGCTCTGCCAGAGAGAGATACAGAGTGTTGCCCCATTACGAAGCAATGCTTTAGCAGAGCGCAAATGTCTGTGTGGCAGCGAATGCAGTTCCAAGGGACAGTGAAAACCAGCTAGAGCTTTCAGTGCTGGCAGCTTTCCTGTGGGCGCAATCTCTGGACGTTTCCAATTTGGCAGCCAGGCTCTGCCAGAGAGAGATACAGAGTGTTGCCCCATTACGAAGCAAAGCTTTAGCAGAGCGCGAATGTCTGTGTGGCAGCGAATGCAGTTCCAAGGGACAGTGAAAACCAGCTAGAGCTTTCAGTGCTGGCAGCTTTCCTGTGGGCGCAATCTCTGGACGTTTCCAATTTGGCAGCCGGGCTCTGCCAGAGAGAGATACAGAGTGTTGCCCCATTACGAAGCAATGCTTTAGCAGAGCGCGAATGTCTGTGTGGCAGCGAATGCAGTTCCAAGGGACAGTGAAAACCAGCTAGAGCTTTCAGTGCTGGCAGCTTTCCTGTGGGCGCAATGTCTGGACGTTTCCAATTTGGCAGCCGGGCTCTGCCAGAGAGAGATACAGAGTGTTGCCCCATTACGAAGCAATGCTTTAGCAGAGCGCGAATGTCTGTGTGGCAGCGAATGCAGTTCCAAGGGACAGTGAAAACCAGCTAGAGCTTTCAGTGCTGGCAGCTTTCCTGTGGGCGCAATCTCTGGACGTTTCCAATTTGGCAGCCGGGCTCTGCCAGAGAGAGATACAGAGTGTTGCCCCATTACGAAGCAAAGCTTTAGCAGAGCGCGAATGTCTGTGTGGCAGCGAATGCAGTTCCAAGGGACAGTGAAAACCAGCTAGAGCTTTCAGTGCTGGCAGCTTTCCTGTGGGCGCAATCTCTGGACGTTTCCAATTTGGCAGCCGGGCTCTGCCAGAGAGAGATACAGAGTGTTGCCCCATTAGGAAGCAATGCTTTAGCAGAGCGCGAATGTCTGTGTGGCAGCGAATGCAGTTCCAAGGGACAGTGAAAACCAGCTAGAGCTTTCAGTGCTGGCAGCTTTCCTGTGGGCGCAATGTCTGGACGTTTCCAATTTGGCAGCCGGGCTCTGCCAGAGAGAGATACAGAGTGTTGCCCCATTACGAAGCAATGCTTTAGCAGAGCGCGAATGTCTGTGTGGCAGCGAATGCAGTTCCAAGGGACAGTGAAAACCAGCTAGAGCTTTCAGTGCTGGCAGCTTTCCTGTGGGCGCAATCTCTGAACGTTTCCAATTTGGCAGCCGGGCTCTGCCAGAGAGAGATACAGAGTGTTGCCCCATTACGAAGCAATGCTTTAGCAGAGCGCGAATGTCTGTGTGGCAGCGAATGCAGTTCCAAGGGACAGTGAAAACCAGCTAGAGCTTTCAGTGCTGGCAGCTTTCCTGTGGGCGCAATCTCTGAACGTTTCCAATTTGGCAGCCGGGCTCTGCCAGAGAGAGATACAGAGTGTTGCCCAATTACCAAGTTAAGCTTTAGCAGAGCGCGAATGTCTGTGTGGCAGCGAATGCAGTTCCAAGGGACAGTGAAAACCAGCTAGAGCTTTCAGTGCTGGCAGCTTTCCTGTGGGCGCAATCTCTGGACTTTTCCAATTTGGCAGCCGGGCTCTGCCAGAGAGAGATACAGAGTGTTGCCCCATTAGGAAGCAATGCTTTAGCAGAGCGCGAATGTCTGTGTGGCAGCGAATGCAGTTCCAAGGGACAGTGAAAACCAGCTAGAGCTTTCAGTGCTGGCAGCTTTCCTGTGGGCGCAATGTCTGGACGTTTCCAATTTGGCAGCCGGGCTCTGCCAGAGAGAGATACAGAGTGTTGCCCCATTACGAAGCAATGCTTTAGCAGAGCGCGAATGTCTGTGTGGCAGCGAATGCAGTTCCAAGGGACAGTGAAAACCAGCTAGAGCTTTCAGTGCTGGCAGCTTTCCTGTGGGCGCAATCTCTGAACGTTTCCAATTTGGCAGCCGGGCTCTGCCAGAGAGAGATACAGAGTGTTGCCCCATTACGAAGCAATGCTTTAGCAGAGCGCGAATGTCTGTGTGGCAGCGAATGCAGTTCCAAGGGACAGTGAAAACCAGCTAGAGCTTTCAGTGCTGGCAGCTTTCCTGTGGGCGCAATCTCTGAACGTTTCCAATTTGGCAGCCGGGCTCTGCCAGAGAGAGATACAGAGTGTTGCCCAATTACCAAGTTAAGCTTTAGCAGAGCGCGAATGTCTGTGTGGCAGCGAATGCAGTTCCAAGGGACAGTGAAAACCAGCTAGAGCTTTCAGTGCTGGCAGCTTTCCTGTGGGCGCAATCTCTGAACGTTTCCAATTTGGCAGCCGGGCTCTGCCAGAGAGAGATACAGAGTGTTGCCCCATTACGAAGCAATGCTTTAGCAGAGCGCGAATGTCTGTGTGGCAGCGAATGCAGTTCCAAGGGACAGTGAAAACCAGCTAGAGCTTTCAGTGCTGGCAGCTTTCCTGTGGGCGCAATCTCTGGACGTTTCCAATTTGGCAGCCGGGCTCTGCCAGAGAGAGATACAGAGTGTTGCCCCATTACGAAGCAATGCTTTAGCAGAGCGCGAATGTCTGTGTGGCAGCGAATGCAGTTCCAAGGGACAGTGAAAACCAGCTAGAGCTTTCAGTGCTGGCAGCTTTCCTGTGGGCGCAATCTCTGAACGTTTCCAATTTGGCAGCCGGGCTCTGCCAGAGAGAGATACAGAGTGTTGCCCCATTACGAAGCAAAGCTTTAGCAGAGCGCGAATGTCTGTGTGGCAGCGAATGCAGTTCCAAGGGACAGTGAAAACCAGCTAGAGCTTTCAGTGCTGGCAGCTTTCCTGTGGGCGCAATCTCTGGACGTTTCCAATTTGGCAGCCGGGCTCTGCCAGAGAGAGATACAGAGTGTTGCCCCATTACGAAGCAAAGCTTTAGCAGAGCGCGAATGTCTGTGTGGCAGCGAATGCAGTTCCAAGGGACAGTGAAAACCAGCTAGAGCTTTCAGTGCTGGCAGCTTTCCTGTGGGCGCAATCTCTGGACGTTTCCAATTTGGCAGCCAGGCTCTGCCAGAGAGAGATACAGAGTGTTGCCCCATTACGAAGCAATGCTTTAGCAGAGCGCGAATGTCTGTGTGGCAGCGAATGCAGTTCCAAGGGACAGTGAAAACCAGCTAGAGCTTTCAGTGCTGGCAGCTTTCCTGTGGGCGCAATCTCTGGACGTTTCCAATTTGGCAGCCGGGCTCTGCCAGAGAGAGATACAGAGTGTTGCCCCATTACGAAGCAATGCTTTAGCAGAGCGCGAATGTCTGTGTGGCAGCGAATGCAGTTCCAAGGGACAGTGAAAACCAGCTAGAGCTTTCAGTGCTGGCAGCTTTCCTGTGGGCGCAATCTCTGCACGTTTCCAATTTGGCAGCCGGGCTCTGCCAGAGAGAGATACAGAGTGTTGCCCCATTACGAAGCAAAGCTTTAGCAGAGCGCGAATGTCTGTGTGGCAGCGAATGCAGTTCCAAGGGACAGTGAAAACCAGCTAGAGCTTTCAGTGCTGGCAGCTTTCCTGTGGGCGCAATCTCTGGACGTTTCCAATTTGGCAGCCGGGCTCTGCCAGAGAGAGATACAGAGTGTTGCCCCATTAGGAAGCAATGCTTTAGCAGAGCGCGAATGTCTGTGTGGCAGCGAATGCAGTTCCAAGGGACAGTGAAAACCAGCTAGAGCTTTCAGTGCTGGCAGCTTTCCTGTGGGCGCAATGTCTGGACGTTTCCAATTTGGCAGCCGGGCTCTGCCAGAGAGAGATACAGAGTGTTGCCCCATTACGAAGCAATGCTTTAGCAGAGCGCGAATGTCTGTGTGGCAGCGAATGCAGTTCCAAGGGACAGTGAAAACCAGCTAGAGCTTTCAGTGCTGGCAGCTTTCCTGTGGGCGCAATCTCTGAACGTTTCCAATTTGGCAGCCGGGCTCTGCCAGAGAGAGATACAGAGTGTTGCCCCATTACGAAGCAATGCTTTAGCAGAGCGCGAATGTCTGTGTGGCAGCGAATGCAGTTCCAAGGGACAGTGAAAACCAGCTAGAGCTTTCAGTGCTGGCAGCTTTCCTGTGGGCGCAATCTCTGAACGTTTCCAATTTGGCAGCCGGGCTCTGCCAGAGAGAGATACAGAGTGTTGCCCAATTACCAAGTTAAGCTTTAGCAGAGCGCGAATGTCTGTGTGGCAGCGAATGCAGTTCCAAGGGACAGTGAAAACCAGCTAGAGCTTTCAGTGCTGGCAGCTTTCCTGTGGGCGCAATCTCTGGACTTTTCCAATTTGGCAGCCGGGCTCTGCCAGAGAGAGATACAGAGTGTTGCCCCTTTAGGAAGCAATGCTTTAGCAGAGCGCGAATGTCTGTGTGGCAGCGAATGCAGTTCCAAGGGACAGTGAAAACCAGCTAGAGCTTTCAGTGCTGGCAGCTTTCCTGTGGGCGCAATGTCTGGACGTTTCCAATTTGGCAGCCGGGCTCTGCCAGAGAGAGATACAGAGTGTTGCCCCATTACGAAGCAATGCTTTAGCAGAGCGCGAATGTCTGTGTGGCAGCGAATGCAGTTCCAAGGGACAGTGAAAACCAGCTAGAGCTTTCAGTGCTGGCAGCTTTCCTGTGGGCGCAATCTCTGAACGTTTCCAATTTGGCAGCCGGGCTCTGCCAGAGAGAGATACAGAGTGTTGCCCCATTACGAAGCAATGCTTTAGCAGAGCGCGAATGTCTGTGTGGCAGCGAATGCAGTTCCAAGGGACAGTGAAAACCAGCTAGAGCTTTCAGTGCTGGCAGCTTTCCTGTGGGCGCAATCTCTGAACGTTTCCAATTTGGCAGCCGGGCTCTGCCAGAGAGAGATACAGAGTGTTGCCCAATTACCAAGTTAAGCTTTAGCAGAGCGCGAATGTCTGTGTGGCAGCGAATGCAGTTCCAAGGGACAGTGAAAACCAGCTAGAGCTTTCAGTGCTGGCAGCTTTCCTGTGGGCGCAATCTCTGAACGTTTCCAATTTGGCAGCCGGGCTCTGCCAGAGAGAGATACAGAGTGTTGCCCCATTACGAAGCAATGCTTTAGCAGAGCGCGAATGTCTGTGTGGCAGCGAATGCAGTTCCAAGGGACAGTGAAAACCAGCTAGAGCTTTCAGTGCTGGCAGCTTTCCTGTGGGCGCAATCTCTGGACGTTTCCAATTTGGCAGCCGGGCTCTGCCAGAGAGAGATACAGAGTGTTGCCCCATTACGAAGCAATGCTTTAGCAGAGCGCGAATGTCTGTGTGGCAGCGAATGCAGTTCCAAGGGACAGTGAAAACCAGCTAGAGCTTTCAGTGCTGGCAGCTTTCCTGTGGGCGCAATCTCTGAACGTTTCCAATTTGGCAGCCGGGCTCTGCCAGAGAGAGATACAGAGTGTTGCCCCATTACGAAGCAAAGCTTTAGCAGAGCGCGAATGTCTGTGTGGCAGCGAATGCAGTTCCAAGGGACAGTGAAAACCAGCTAGAGCTTTCAGTGCTGGCAGCTTTCCTGTGGGCGCAATCTCTGGACGTTTCCAATTTGGCAGCCGGGCTCTGCCAGAGAGAGATACAGAGTGTTGCCCCATTACGAAGCAAAGCTTTAGCAGAGCGCGAATGTCTGTGTGGCAGCGAATGCAGTTCCAAGGGACAGTGAAAACCAGCTAGAGCTTTCAGTGCTGGCAGCTTTCCTGTGGGCGCAATCTCTGGACGTTTCCAATTTGGCAGCCGGGCTCTGCCAGAGAGAGATACAGAGTGTTGCCCCATTACGAAGCAATGCTTTAGCAGAGCGCGAATGTCTGTGTGGCAGCGAATGCAGTTCCAAGGGACAGTGAAAACCAGCTAGAGCTTCCAGTGCTGGCAGCTTTCCTGTGGGCGCAATCTCTGGACGTTTCCAATTTGGCAGCCGGGCTCTGCCAGAGAGAGATACAGAGTGTTGCCCCATTACGAAGCAATGCTTTAGCAGAGCGCGAATGTCTGTGTGGCAGCGAATGCAGTTCCAAGGGACAGTGAAAACCAGCTAGAGCTTTCAGTGCTGGCAGCTTTCCTGTGGGCGCAATCTCTGGACGTTTCCAATTTGGCAGCCGGGCTCTGCCAGAGAGAGATACAGAGTGTTGCCCCATTAGGAAGCAATGCTTTAGCAGAGCGCGAATGTCTGTGTGGCAGCGAATGCAGTTCCAAGGGACAGTGAAAACCAGCTAGAGCTTTCAGTGCTGGCAGCTTTCCTGTGGGCGCAATGTCTGGACGTTTCCAATTTGGCAGCCGGGCTCTGCCAGAGAGAGATACAGAGTGTTGCCCCATTACGAAGCAATGCTTTAGCAGAGCGCGAATGTCTGTGTGGCAGCGAATGCAGTTCCAAGGGACAGTGAAAACCAGCTAGAGCTTTCAGTGCTGGCAGCTTTCCTGTGGGCGCAATCTCTGAACGTTTCCAATTTGGCAGCCGGGCTCTGCCAGAGAGAGATACAGAGTGTTGCCCCATTACGAAGCAATGCTTTAGCAGAGCGCGAATGTCTGTGTGGCAGCGAATGCAGTTCCAAGGGACAGTGAAAACCAGCTAGAGCTTTCAGTGCTGGCAGCTTTCCTGTGGGCGCAATCTCTGAACGTTTCCAATTTGGCAGCCGGGCTCTGCCAGAGAGAGATACAGAGTGTTGCCCAATTACCAAGTTAAGCTTTAGCAGAGCGCGAATGTCTGTGTGGCAGCGAATGCAGTTCCAAGGGACAGTGAAAACCAGCTAGAGCTTTCAGTGCTGGCAGCTTTCCTGTGGGCGCAATCTCTGGACTTTTCCAATTTGGCAGCCGGGCTCCGCCAGAGAGAGATACAGAGTGTTGCCCCATTATGAAGCAATGCTTTAGCAGAGCGCGAATGTCTGTGTGGCAGCGAATGCAGTTCCAAGGGACAGTGAAAACCAGCTAGAGCTTTCAGTGCTGGCAGCTTTCCTGTGGGCGCAATCTCTGGGCGTTTCCCATTTGGCAGCCGGGCTCTGCCAGAGAGAGATACAGAGTGTTGCCCCATTATGAAGCAATGCTTTAGCAGAGCACGAATGTCTGTGTGGCAGCGAATGCAGTTCCAAGGGACAGTGAAAACCAGCTAGAGCTTTCAGTGCTGGCAGCTTTCCTGTGGGCGCAATCCCTGGACGTTTCCAATTTGGCAGCCGGGCTCTGCCAGAGAGAGATACAGAGTGTTGCCCCCTTAGGAAGCAATGCTTTAGCAGAGCGCGAATGTCTGTGTGGCAGCGAATGCAGTTACAAGGGATAGTGAAAACCAGCTAAAGCTTTCAGTGCTGGCAGCTTTCCTGTGGGCGCAATCTCTGGACGTTTCCAATTTCACTGCCGGGCTCTGCCAGAGAGAGATACAGAGTGTTGCCCCATTAGGAAGCAAAGCTTTAGCAGAGCGCGAATGTCTGTGTGGCAGCGAGTGCATTTCCAAGGGACAGTGAAAACCAGCTAGAGCTTTCAGTGCTGGCAGCTTTCCTGTGGGCGCAATCTCTGGACGTTTCCCATTTGGCAGCCGGGCTCTGCCAGAGAGAGATACAGAGTGTTGCCCCATTAGGAAGCAATGCTTTAGCAGAGCGCGAATGTCTGTGTGGCAGCGAATGCAGTTCCAAGGGACAGTGAAAACCAGCTAGAGCTTTCAGTGCTGGCAGCTTTCCTGTGGGCGCAATCTCTGGACGTTTCCAATTTGGCAGCCGGGCTCTGCCAGAGAGAGATACAGAGTGTTGCCCCATTACCTACCAATGCTTTAGCAGAGAGCGAATGTCTGTGTGGCAGCGAATGCAGTTCCAAGGGACAGTGAAAACCAGCTACAGCTTTCAGTGCTGGCAGCTTTCCTGTGGGCGCAATCTCTGGACGTTTCCAATTTGGCAGCCGGGCTCTGCCAGAGAGAGATACAGAGTGTTGCCCCATTAGGAAGCAATGCTTTAGCAGAGCGCGAATGTCTGTGTGGCAGCGAATGCAGTTCCAAGGGACAGTGAAAACCAGCTAGAGCTTTCAGTGCTGGCAGCTTTCCTGTGGGCGCAATCTCTGGACGTTTCCAATTTCACTGCCGGGCTCTGCCAGAGAGAGATACAGAGTGTTGCCCCATTAGGAAGCAAAGCTTTAGCAGAGCGCGAATGTCTGTGTGGCAGCGAATGCAGTTCCAAGGGACAGTGAAAACCAGCTAGAGTTTTCAGTGCTGGCAGCTTTCCTGTGGGCGCAATCTCTGGACGTTTCCAATTTGGCAGCCAGGCTCTGCCAGAAAGAGATACAGAGTGTTGCCCCATTACGAAGCAATGCTTTAGCAGAGTGCGAATGTCTGTGTGGCAGCGAATGCAGTTCCAAGGGACAATGAAAACCAGCTAGAGCTTTCAGTGCTGGCAGCTTTCCTGTGGGCGCAATCTCTGGACGTTTCCAATTTGGCAGCCGGGCTCTGCCAGAGAGAGATACAGAGTGTTGCCCCATTACCTACCAATGCTTTAGCAGAGAGCGAATGTCTGTGTGGCAGCGAATGCAGTTCCAAGGGACAGTGAAAACCAGCTACAGCTTTCAGTGCTGGCAGCTTTCCTGTGGGTGCAATCCCTGGACGTTTCCAATTTGGCAGCCGGGCTCTGCCAGAGAGAGATACAGACTGTTGCCCCATTGCGAAGCAATGCTTTAGTAGAGCGCGAATGTCTGTGTGGCAGCGAATGCAGTTCCAAGGGACAGTGAAAACCAGCTAGAGCTTTCAGTGCTGGCAGCTTTCCTGTGGGCGCAATCTCTGGACGTTTCCAATTTGGCAGCCGGGCTCTGCCAGAGAGAGATACAGAGCGTTGCCCCATTAGGAAGCAAAGCTTTAGCAGAGCGCGAATGTCTGTGTGGCAGCGAGTGCAGTTCCAAGGGACAGTGAAAACCAGCTAGAGCTTTCAGTGCTGGCAGCTTTCCTGTGGGCGCAATCTCTGGACGTTTCCAATTTCACTGCCGGGCTCTGCCAGAGAGAGATACAGAGTGTTGCCCCATTAGGAAGCAAAGCTTTAGCAGAGCGCGAATGTCTGTGTGGCAGCGAATGCAGTTCCAAGGGACAGTGAAAACCAGCTAGAGCTTTCAGTGCTGGCAGCTTTCCTGTGGGCGCAATCTCTGGACGTTTCCAATTTGGCAGTCGGGCTCCGCCAGAGAGAGATACAGAGTGTTGCCCCATTATGAAGCAATGCTTTAGCAGGGCGCGAATGTCTGTGTGGCAGCGAATGCAGTTCCAAGGGACAGTGAAAACCAGCTAGAGCTTTCAGTGCTGGCAGCTTTCCTGTGGGCGCAATCTCTGGACGTTTCCAATTTGGCAGCCAGGCTCTGCCAGAGGGAGATACAGAGTGTTGCCCCATTACGAAGCAATGCTTTAGTAGAGCGCGAAGGTCTGTGTGGCAGCGAATGCAGTTCCAAGGGACAGTGAAAACCAGCTAGAGCTTTCAGTGCTGGCAGCTTTCCTGTGGGCGCAATCTCTGGACGTTTCCAATTTGGCAGCCGGCCTCTGCCAGAGAGAGATACAGACTGTTGCCCCATTACCTACCAATGCTTTAGCAGAGCGCGAATGTCTGTGTGGCAGCGAATGCAGTTCCAAGGGACAGTGAAAACCAGCTAGAGCTTTCAGTGCTGGCACCTTTCCTGTGGGCGCAATCTCTGGACGTTTCTAATTTGGCAGCCAGGCTCTGCCAGAGAGAGATACAGAGTGTTGCCCCATTAGGAAGCAAAGCTTTAGCAGAGCGCGAATGTCTGTGTGGCAGCGAATGCAGTTCCAAGGGACAGTGAAAACCAGCTAGAGCTTTCAGTGCTGGCAGCTTTCCTGTGGGCGCAATCTCTGGACGTTTCCAATTTGGCAGCCAGGCTCTGCCAGAAAGAGATACAGAGTGTTGCCCCATTACGAAGCAATGCTTTAGCAGAGCGCGAATGTCTGTGTGGCAGCGAATGCAGTTCCAAGGGACAGTGAAAACCAGCTAGAGCTTTCAGTGCTGGCAGCTTTCCTGTGGGCGCAATCTCTGGACGTTTCCAATTTGGCAGCCGGGCTCTGCCAGAGAGAGATACAGAGTGTTGCCCCATTACCTACCAATGCTTTAGCAGAGAGCGAATGTCTGTGTGGCAGCGAATGCAGTTCCAAGGGACAGTGAAAACCAGCTAGAGCTTTCAGTGCTGGCAGCTTTCCTGTGGGCGCAATCCCTGGACGTTTCCAATTTGGCAGCCAGGATCTGCCAGAGGGAGATACAGAGTGTTGCCCCATTAGGAAGCAATGCTTTAGCAGAGCGCGAATGTCTGTGTGGCAGCGAATGCAGTTCCAAGGGACAGTGAAAACCAGCTAGAGCTTTCAGTGCTGGCAGCTTTCCTGTGGGCGCAATCTCTGGACGTTTCCAATTTGGCAGCCGGGCTCTGCCAGAGAGAGATACAGAGTGTTGCCCCATTACGAAGCAATGCTTTAGCAGAGCGCGAATGTCTGTGTGGCAGCGAATGCAGTTCCAAGGGACAGTGAAAACCAGCTACAGCTTTCAGTGCTGGCAGCTTTCCTGTGGGCGCAATCTCTGGACGTTTCCAATTTGGCAGCCAGGCTCTGCCAGAGGGAGATACAGAGTGTTGCCCCATTAGGAAGCAAAGCTTTAGCAGAGCGCGAATGTCTGTGTGGCAGCGAATGCAGTTCCAAGGGACAGTGAAAACCAGCTACAGCTTTCAGTGCTGGCAGCTTTCCTGTGGGCGCAATCTCTGGACGTTTCCAATTTCACTGCCGGGCTCTGCCAGAGAGAGATACAGAGTGTTGCCCCATTAGGAAGCAAAGCTTTAGCAGAGCGCGAATGTCTGTGTGGCAGCGAATGCAGTTCCAAGGGACAGTGAAAACCAGCTACAGCTTTCAGTGCTGGCAGCTTTCCTGTGGGCGCAATCTCTGGACGTTTCCAATTTCACTGCCGGGCTCTGCCAGAGAGAGATACAGAGTGTTGCCCCATTAGGAAGCAAAGCTTTAGCAGAGCGCGAATGTCTGTGTGGCAGCGAGTGCAGTTCCAAGGGACAGTGAAAACCAGCTAGAGCTTTCAGTGCTGGCAGCTTTCCTGTGGGCGCAATCTCTGGACGTTTCCAATTTGGCAGCCAGGCTCTGCCAGAGGGAGGTACAGAGTGTTGCCCCATTACGAAGCAATGCTTTAGCAGAGCGCGAATGTCTGTGTGGCAGCGAATGCAGTTCCAAGGGACAGTGAAAACCAGCTAGAGCTTTCAGTGCTGGCAGCTTTCCTGTGGGCGCAATCTCTGGACGTTTCCAATTTCACTGCCGGGCTCTGCCAGAGAGAGATACAGAGTGTTGCCCCATTAGGAAGCAATGCTTTAGCAGAGCGCGAATGTCTGTGTGGCAGCGAATGCAGTTCCAAGGGACAGTGAAAACCAGCTAGAGCTTTCAGTGCTGGCAGCTTTCCTGTGGGCGCAATCTCTGGACGTTTCCAATTTGGCAGCCAGGCTCTGCCAGAGGGAGATACAGAGTGTTGCCCCATTACGAAGCAATGCTTTAGTAGAGCGCGAATGTCTGTGTGGCAGCGAATGCAGTTCCAAGGGACAGTGAAAACCAGCTAGACCTTTCAGTGCTGGCAGCTTTCCTGTGGGCGCAATCTCTGGACGTTTCCAATTTGGCAGCCGGGCTCTGCCAGAGAGAGATACAGAGTGTTGCCCCATTACGAAGCAATGCTTTAGCAGAGCGCGAATGTCTGTGTGGCAGCGAATGCAGTTCCAAGGGACAGTGAAAACCAGCTAGAGCTTTCAGTGCTGGCAGCTTTCCTGTGGGCGCAATCTCTGGACGTTTCCAATTTGGCAGCCGGGCTCCGCCAGAGAGAGATACAGAGTGTTGCCCCATTACCTACCAATGCTTTAGCAGAGCGCGAATGTCTGTGTGGCAGCGAATGCAGTTCCAAGGGACAGTGAAAACCAGCTACAGCTTTCAGTGCTGGCAGCTTTCCTGTGGGCGCAATCTCTGGACGTTTCCAATTTGGCAGCCGGGCTCTGCCAGAGAGAGAAACAGAGTGTTGCCCCATTAGGATGCAAAGCTTTAGCAGAGCGCGAATGTCTGTGTGGCAGCGAATGCAGTTCCAAGGGACAGTGAAAACCAGCTACAGCTTTCAGTGCTGGCAGCTTTCCTGTGGGCGCAATCTCTGGACGTTTCCAATTTCACTGCCGGGCTCTGCCAGAGAGAGATACAGAGTGTTGCCCCATTAGGAAGCAATGCTTTAGCAGAGCGCGAATGTCTGTGTGGCAGCGAATGCAGTTCCAAGGGACAGTGAAAACCAGCTACAGCTTTCAGTGCTGGCAGCTTTCCTGTGGGCGCAATCCCTGGACGTTTCCAATTTGGCAGCCGGGCTCTGCCAGAGAGAGATACAGAGTGTTGCCCCATTAGGAAGCAATGCTTTAGCAGAGCGCGAATGTCTGTGTGGCAGCGAATGCAGTTCCAAGGGACAGTGAAAACCAGCTACACCTTTCAGTGCTGGCAGCTTTCCTGTGGGCGCAATCTCTGGACGTTTCCAATTTGGCAGCCAGGCTCTGCCAGAGGGAGATACAGACTGTTGCCCCATTACGAAGCAATGCTTTAGCAGAGCGCGAATGTCTGTGTGGCAGCGAATGCAGTTCCAAGGGACAGTGAAAACCAGCTACAGCTTTCAGTGCTGGCAGCTTTCCTGTGGGCGCAATCTCTGGACGTTTCCAATTTGGCAGCCGGGCTCTGCCAGAGAGAGATACAGAGTGTTGCCCCATTAGGAAGCAAAGCTTTAGCAGAGCGCGAATGTCTGTGTGGCAGCGAATGCAGTTCCAAGGGACAGTGAAAACCAGCTACAGCTTTCAGTGCTGGCAGCTTTCCTGTGGGCGCAATCTCTGGACGTTTCCAATTTCACTGCAGGGCTCTGCCAGAGAGAGATACAGTGTTGCCCCATTACGAAGCAATGCTTTAGCAGAGCGCGAATGTCTGTGTGGCAGCGAATGCAGTTCCAAGGGACAGTGAAAACCAGCTAGAGCTTTCAGTGCTGGCAGCTATCCTGTGGGCGCAATCTCTGGACGTTTCCAATTTCACTGCCGGGCTCTGCCAGAGAGAGATACAGAGTGTTGCCCCATTAGGAAGCAATGCTTTAGCAGAGCGCGAATGTCTGTGTGGCAGCGAATGCAGTTCCAAGGGACAGTGAAAACCAGCTACAGCTTTCAGTGCTGGCAGCTTTCCTGTGGGCGCAATCTCTGGACGTTTCCAATTTGGCAGCCGGGCTCCGCCAGAGAGAGATACAGAGTGTTGCCCCATTACCTACCAATGCTTTAGCAGAGAGCGAATGTCTGTGTGGCAGCGAATGCAGTTCCAAGGGACAGTGAAAACCAGCTAGAGCTTTCAGTGCTGGCAGCTTTCCTGTGGGCGCAATCTCTGGACGTTTCCAATTTGGCAGCCGGGCTCTGCCAGAGAGAGATACAGAGTGTTGCCCCATTACGAAGCAATGCTTTAGCAGAGCGCGAATGTCTGTGTGGCAGCGAATGCAGTTCCAAGGGACAGTGAAAACCAGCTAGACCTTTCAGTGCTGGCAGCTTTCCTGTGGGCGCAATCTCTGGACGTTTCCAATTTGGCAGCCGGGCTCTGCCAGAGAGAGATACAGAGTGTTGCCCCATTACGAAGCAAAGCTTTAGCAGAGCGCGAATATCTGTGTGGCAGCGAATGCAGTTCCAAGGGACAGTGAAAACCAGCTAGAGCTTTCAGTGCTGGCAGCTTTCCTGTGGGCGCAATGTCTGGACGTTTCCAATTTGGCAGCCGGGCTCTGCCAGAGAGAGATACAGAGTGTTGCCCCATTACGAAGCAAAGCTTTAGCAGAGCGCGAATGTCTGTGTGGCAGCGAATGCAGTTCCAAGGGACAGTGAAAACCAGCTAGAGCTTTCAGTGCTGGCAGCTTTCCTGTGGGCGCAATGTCTGGACGTTTCCAATTTGGCAGCCGGGCTCTGCCAGAGAGAGATACAGAGTGTTGCCCCATTAGGAAGCAATGCTTTAGCAGAGCACGAATGTCTGTGTGGCAGCGAATGCAGTTCCAAGGGACAGTGAAAACCAGCTAGAGCTTTCAGTGCTGGCAGCTTTCCTGTGGGCGCAATCCCTGGACGTTTCCAATTTGGCAGCCGGGCTCTGCCAGAGAGAGATACAGAGTGTTGCCCCCTTAGGAAGCAATGCTTTAGCAGAGCGCGAATGTCTGTGTGGCAGCGAATGCAGTTCCAAGGGACAGTGAAAACCAGCTAGAGCTTTCAGTGCTGGCAGCTTTCCTGTGGGCGCAATCTCTGGACGTTTCCAATTTGGCAGCCGGGCTCTGCCAGAGAGAGATACAGAGTGTTGCCCCATTACCTACCAATGCTTTAGCAGAGAGCGAATGTCTGTGTGGCAGCGAATGCAGTTCCAAGGGACAGTGAAAACCAGCTACAGCTTTCAGTGCTGGCAGCTTTCCTGTGGGCGCAATCCCTGGACGTTTCCAATTTGGCAGCCGGGCTCTGCCAGAGAGAGATACAGAGTGTTGCCCCATTAGGAAGCAATGCTTTAGCAGAGCGCGAATGTCTGTGTGGCAGCGAATGCAGTTCCAAGGGACAGTGAAAACCAGCTAGAGCTTTCAGTGCTGGCAGCTTTCCTGTGGGCGCAATCCCTGGACGTTTCAAATTTGGCAGCCAGGCTCTGCCAGAGGGAGATACAGACTGTTGCCCCATTAGGAAGCAATGCTTTAGCAGAGCGCGAATGTCTGTGTGGCAGCGAATGCAGTTCCAAGGGACAGTGAAAACCAGCTAGAGCTTTCAGTGCTGGCAGCTTTCCTGTGGGCGCAATCTCTGGACGTTTCCAATTTGGCAGCCAGGCTCTGCCAGAGGGAGATACAGACTGTTGCCCCATTACGAAGCAATGCTTTAGTAGAGCGCGAATGTCTGTGTGGCAGCGAATGCAGTTCCAAGGGACAGTGAAAACCAGCTAGAGCTTTCAGTGCTGGCAGCTTTCCTGTGGGCGCAATCTCTGGACGTTTCCAATTTGGCAGCCGGGCTCTGCCAGAGAGAGATACAGAGTGTTGCCCCATTACGAAGCAATGCTTTAGCAGAGCGCGAATGTCTGTGTGGCAGCGAATGCAGTTCCAAGGGACAGTGAAAACCAGCTAGAGCTTTCAGTGCTGGCAGCTTTCCTGTGGGCGCAATCTCTGGACGTTTCCAATTTGGCAGCCGGGCTCTGCCAGAGAGAGATACAGAGTGTTGCCCCATTACGAAGCAATGCTTTAGCAGAGCGCGAATGTCTGTGTGGCAGCGAATGCAGTTCCAAGGGACAGTGAAAACCAGCTAGAGCTTTCAGTGCTGGCAGCTTTCCTGTGGGCGCAATCCCTGGACGTTTCCAACTTGGCAGCCGGGCTCTGCCAGAGAGAGATACAGAGTGTTGCCCCCTTAGGAAGCAATGCTTTAGCAGAGCGCGAATGTCTGTGTGGCAGCGAATGCAGTTCCAAGGGACAGTGAAAACCAGCTAGAGCTTTCAGTGCTGGCAGCTTTCCTGTGGGCGCAATCTCTGGACGTTTCCAATTTGGCAGCCGGGCTCCGCCAGAGAGAGATACAGAGTGTTGCCCCATTACCTACCAATACTTTAGCAGAGAGCGAATGTCTGTGTGGCAGCGAATGCAGTTCCAAGGGACAGTGAAAACCAGCTAGAGCTTTCAGTGCTGGCAGCTTTCCTGTGGGCGCAATCCCTGGACGTTTCCAATTTGGCAGCCAGGCTCTGCCAGAGGGACATACAGAGTGTTGCCCCATTAGGAAGCAATGCTTTAGCAGAGCGCGAATGTCTGTGTGGCAGCGAATGCAGTTCCAAGGGACAGTGAAAACCAGCTAGACCTTTCAGTGCTGGCAGCTTTCCTGTGGGCGCAATCTCTGGACGTTTCCAATTTGGCAGCCGGGCTCTGCCAGAGAGAGATACAGAGTGTTGCCCCATTACGAAGCAATGCTTTAGCAGAGCGCGAATATCTGTGTGGCAGCGAATGCAGTTCCAAGGGACAGTGAAAACCAGCTACAGCTTTCAGTGCTGGCAGCTTTCCTGTGGGCGCAATCTCTGGACGTTTCCAATTTGGCAGCCGGGCTCTGCCAGAGAGAGATACAGAGTGTTGCCCCATTAGGAAGCAAAGCTTTAGCAGAGCGCGAATGTCTGTGTGGCAGCGAATGCAGTTCCAAGGGACAGTGAAAACCAGCTAAAGCTTTCAGTGCTGGCAGCTTTCCTGTGGGCGCAATCTCTGGACGTTTCCAATTTGGCAGCCGGGCTCTGCCAGAGAGAGATACAGAGTGTTGCCCCATTAGGAAGCAAAGCTTTAGCAGAGCGCGAATGTCTGTGTGGCAGCGAATGCAGTTCCAAGGGACAGTGAAAACCAGCTAGAGCTTTCAGTGCTGGCAGCTTTCCTGTGGGCGCAATCTCTGGACGTTTCCAATTTGGCAGCCGGGCTCCGCCAGAGAGAGATACAGAGTGTTGCCCCATTACCTACCAATGCTTTAGCAGAGAGCGAATGTCTGTGTGGCAGCGAATGCAGTTCCAAAGGAGAGTGAAAACCAGCTACAGCTTTCAGTGCTGGCAGCTTTCCTGTGGGCGCAATCTCTGGACGTTTCCAATTTGGCAGCCGGGCTCTGCCAGAGAGAGATACAGAGTGTTGCCCCATTACGAAGCAATGCTTTAGCAGAGCGCGAATGTCTGTGTGGCAGCGAATGCAGTTCCAAGGGACAGTGAAAACCAGCTAGAGCTTTCAGTGCTGGCAGCTTTCCTGTGGGCGCAATCCCTGGACCTTTCCAATTTGGCAGCCGGGCTCTGCCAGAGAGAGATACAGAGTGTTGCCCCCTTAGGAAGCAATGCTTTAGCAGAGCGCGAATGTCTGTGTGGCAGCGAATGCAGTTCCAAGGGACAGTGAAAACCAGCTAGAGCTTTCAGTGCTGGCAGCTTTCCTGTGGGCGCAATCCCTGGACGTTTCCAATTTGGCAGCCGGGCTCTGCCAGAGAGAGATACAGAGTGTTGCCCCCTTAGGAAGCAATGCTTTAGCAGAGCGCGAATGTCTGTGTGGCAGCGAATGCAGTTACAAGGGACAGTGAAAACCAGCTAAAGCTTTCAGTGCTGGCAGCTTTCCTGTGGGCGCAATCTCTGGACGTTTCCAATTTCACTGCCGGGCTCTGCCAGAGAGAGATACAGAGTGTTGCCCCATTAGGAAGCAAAGCTTTAGCAGAGCGCGAATGTCTGTGTGGCAGCGAGTGCATTTCCAAGGGACAGTGAAAACCAGCTAGAGCTTTCAGTGCTGGCAGCTTTCCTGTGGGCGCAATCTCTGGACGTTTCCCATTTGGCAGCCGGGCTCTGCCAGAGAGAGATACAGAGTGTTGCCCCATTACGAAGCAATGCTTTAGCAGAGCGCGAATGTCTGTGTGGCAGCGAATGCAGTTCCAAGGGACAGTGAAAACCAGCTAGAGCTTTCAGTGCTGGCAGCTTTCCTGTGGGCGCAATCTCTGGACGTTTCCAATTTGGCAGCCGGGCTCCGCCAGAGAGAGATACAGAGTGTTGCCCCATTACCTACCAATGCTTTAGCAGAGAGCGAATGTCTGTGTGGCAGCGAATGCAGTTCCAAGGGACAGTGAAAACCAGCTACAGCTTTCAGTGCTGGCAGCTTTCCTGTGGGCGCAATCTCTGGACGTTTCCAATTTGGCAGCCGGGCTCTGCCAGAGAGAGATACAGAGTGTTGCCCCATTAGGAAGCAATGCTTTAGCAGAGCGCGAATGTCTGTGTGGCAGCGAATGCAGTTCCAAGGGACAGTGAAAACCAGCTAGAGCTTTCAGTGCTGGCAGCTTTCCTGTGGGCGCAATCTCTGGACGTTTCCAATTTCACTGCCGGGCTCTGCCAGAGAGAGATACAGAGTGTTGCCCCATTACCTACCAATGCTTTAGCAGAGAGCGAATGTCTGTGTGGCAGCGAATGCAGTTCCAAGGGACAGTGAAAACCAGCTACAGCTTTCAGTGCTGGCAGCTTTCCTGTGGGTGCAATCCCTGGACGTTTCCAATTTGGCAGCCGGGCTCTGCCAGAGAGAGATACAGACTGTTGCCCCATTGCGAAGCAATGCTTTAGTAGAGCGCGAATGTCTGTGTGGCAGCGAATGCAGTTCCAAGGGACAGTGAAAACCAGCTACAGCTTTCAGTGCTGGCAGCTTTCCTGTGGGCGCAATCTCTGGACGTTTCCAATTTGGCAGCCGGGCTCTGCCAGAGAGAGATACAGAGCGTTGCCCCATTAGGAAGCAAAGCTTTAGCAGAGCGCGAATGTCTGTGTGGCAGCGAGTGCAGTTCCAAGGGACAGTGAAAACCAGCTACAGCTTTCAGTGCTGGCAGCTTTCCTGTGGGCGCAATGTCTGGACGTTTCCAATTTGGCAGCCGGACTCTGCCAGAGAGAGATACAGAGTGTTGCCCCATTAGGAAGCAAAGCTTTAGCAGAGCGCGAATGTCTGTGTGGCAGCGAATGCAGTTCCAAGGGACAGTGAAAGCCAGCTAGAGCTTTCAGTGCTGGCAGCTTTCCTGTGGGCGCAATCTCTGGACGTTTCCAATTTCACTGCCGGGCTCTGCCAGAGAGAGATACAGAGTGTTGCCCCATTAGGAAGCAAAGCTTTAGCAGAGCGCGAATGTCTGTGTGGCAGCGAATGCAGTTCCAAGGGACAGTGAAAACCAGCTAGAGCTTTCAGTGCTGGCAGCTTTCCTGTGGGCGCAATCTCTGGACGTTTCCAATTTGGCATCCGGGCTCCGCCAGAGAGAGATACAGAGTGTTGCCCCATTATGAAGCAATGCTTTAGCAGGGCGCGAATGTCTGTGTGGCAGCGAATGCAGTTCCAAGGGACAGTGAAAACCAGCTAGAGCTTTCAGTGCTGGCAGCTTTCCTGTGGGCGCAATCTCTGGACGTTTCCAATTTGGCAGCCAGGCTCTGCCAGAGGGAGATACAGAGTGTTGCCCCATTACGAAGCAATGCTTTAGTAGAGCGCGAATGTCTGTGTGGCAGCGAATGCAGTTCCAAGGGACAGTGAAAACCAGCTAGAGCTTTCAGTGCTGGCAGCTTTCCTGTGGGCGCAATCTCTGGACGTTTCCAATTTGGCAGCCGGCCTCTGCCAGAGAGAGATACAGACTGTTGCCCCATTACCTACCAATGCTTTAGCAGAGCGCGAATGTCTGTGTGGCAGCGAATGCAGTTCCAAGGGACAGTGAAAACCAGCTAGAGCTTTCAGTGCTGGCACCTTTCCTGTGGGCGCAATCTCTGGACGTTTCTAATTTGGCAGCCAGGCTCTGCCAGAGAGAGATACAGAGTGTTGCCCCATTAGGAAGCAAAGCTTTAGCAGAGCGCGAATGTCTGTGTGGCAGCGAATGCAGTTCCAAGGGACAGTGAAAACCAGCTAGAGCTTTCAGTGCTGGCAGCTTTCCTGTGGGCGCAATCTCTGGACGTTTCCAATTTGGCAGCCAGGCTCTGCCAGAAAGAGATACAGAGTGTTGCCCCATTACGAAGCAATGCTTTAGCAGAGCGCGAATGTCTGTGTGGCAGCGAATGCAGTTCCAAGGGACAGTGAAAACCAGCTAGAGCTTTCAGTGCTGGCAGCTTTCCTGTGGGCGCAATCTCTGGACGTTTCCAATTTGGCAGCCGGGCTCTGCCAGAGAGAGATACAGAGTGTTGCCCCATTACCTACCAATGCTTTAGCAGAGAGCGAATGTCTGTGTGGCAGCGAATGCAGTTCCAAGGGACAGTGAAAACCAGCTAGAGCTTTCAGTGCTGGCAGCTTTCCTGTGGGCGCAATCCCTGGACGTTTCCAATTTGGCAGCCAGGCTCTGCCAGAGGGAGATACAGAGTGTTGCCCCATTAGGAAGCAATGCTTTAGCAGAGCGCGAATGTCTGTGTGGCAGCGAATGCAGTTCCAAGGGACAGTGAAAACCAGCTAGAGCTTTCAGTGCTGGCAGCTTTCCTGTGGGCGCAATCTCTGGACGTTTCCAATTTGGCAGCCGGGCTCTGCCAGAGAGAGATACAGAGTGTTGCCCCATTACGAAGCAATGCTTTAGCAGAGCGCGAATGTCTGTGTGGCAGCGAATGCAGTTCCAAGGGACAGTGAAAACCAGCTACAGCTTTCAGTGCTGGCAGCTTTCCTGTGGGCGCAATCTCTGGACGTTTCCAATTTGGCAGCCAGGCTCTGCCAGAGGGAGATACAGAGTGTTGCCCCATTATGAAGCAAAGCTTTAGCAGAGCGCGAATGTCTGTGTGGCAGCGAATGCAGTTCCAAGGGACAGTGAAAACCAGCTAGAGCTTTCAGTGCTGGCAGCTTTCCTGTGGGCGAAATATCTGGATGTTTCAAATTTCACTGCCGGGCTCTGCCAGAGAGAGATACAGAGTGTTGCCCCATTAGGAAGCAAAGCTTTAGCAGAGCGCGAATGTCTGTGTGGCAGCGAATGCAGTTCCAAGGGACAGTGAAAACCAGCTACAGCTTTCAGTGCTGGCAGCTTTCCTGTGGGCGCAATCTCTGGACGTTTCCAATTTCACTGCCGGGCTCTGCCAGAGAGAGATACAGAGTGTTGCCCCATTAGGAAGCAAAGCTTTAGCAGAGCGCGAATGTCTGTGTGGCAGCGAGTGCAGTTCCAAGGGACAGTGAAAACCAGCTAGAGCTTTCAGTGCTGGCAGCTTTCCTGTGGGCGCAATCTCTGGACGTTTCCAATTTGGCAGCCAGGCTCTGCCAGAGGGAGGTACAGAGTGTTGCCCCATTACGAAGCAATGCTTTAGCACAGCGCGAATGTCTGTGTGGCAGCGAATGCAGTTCCAAGGGACAGTGAAAACCAGCTAGAGCTTTCAGTGCTGGCAGCTTTCCTGTGGGCGCAATCCCTGGACGTTTCCAATTTCACTGCCGGGCTCTGCCAGAGAGAGATACAGAGTGTTGCCCCATTAGGAAGCAATGCTTTAGCAGAGCGCGAATGTCTGTGTGGCAGCGAATGCAGTTCCAAGGGACAGTGAAAACCAGCTAGAGCTTTCAGTGCTGGCAGCTTTCCTGTGGGCGCAATCTCTGGACGTTTCCAATTTGGCAGCCAGGCTCTGCCAGAGGGAGATACAGAGTGTTGCCCCATTACGAAGCAATGCTTTAGTAGAGCGCGAATGTCTGTGTGGCAGCGAATGCAGTTCCAAGGGACAGTGAAAACCAGCTAGACCTTTCAGTGCTGGCAGCTTTCCTGTGGGCGCAATCTCTGGACGTTTCCAATTTGGCAGCCGGGCTCTGCCAGAGAGAGATACAGAGTGTTGCCCCATTACGAAGCAATGCTTTAGCAGAGCGCGAATGTCTGTGTGGCAGCGAATGCAGTTCCAAGGGACAGTGAAAACCAGCTAGAGCTTTCAGTGCTGGCAGCTTTCCTGTGGGCGCAATCTCTGGACGTTTCCAATTTCACTGCCGGGCTCTGCCAGAGAGAGATACTGAGCGTTGCCCCATTAGGAAGCAAAGCTTTAGCAGAGCGCGAATGTCTGTGTGGCAGCGAGTGGAGATTCAAGGGACAGTGAAAACCAGCTAGAGCTTTCAGTGCTGGCAGCTTTCCTGTGGGCGCAATCTCTGGACGTTTCCAATTTGGCAGCCAGGCTCTGCCAGAGGGAGATACAGAGTGTTGCCCCATTACGAAGCAATGCTTTAGCAGAGCGCGAATGTCTGTGTGGCAGCGAATGCAGTTCCAAGGGACAGTGAAAACCAGCTAGAGCTTTCAGTGCTGGCAGCTTTCCTGTGGGCGCAATCTCTGGACGTTTCCCATTTGGCAGCCGGGCTCTGCCAGAGAGAGATACAGAGTGTTGCCCCATTACGAAGCAATGCTTTAGCAGAGTGCGAATGCCTGTGTGGCAGCGAATGCAGTTCCAAGGGACAGTGAAAACCAGCTAGAGCTTTCAGTGCTGGCAGCTTTCCTGTGGGCGCAATCTCTGGACGTTTCTAATTTGGCACCCGGGCTCTGCCAGAGAGAGATACAGAGTGTTGCCCCATTAGGAAGCAAAGCTTTAGCAGAGCGCGAATGTCTGTGTGGCAGCGAATGCAGTTCCAAGGGACAGTGAAAACCAGCTACAGCTTTCAGTGCTGGCAGCTTTCCTGTGGGCGCAATCTCTGGACGTTTCCAATTTCACTGCCGGGCTCTGCCAGAGAGAGATACAGAGCGTTGCCCCATTAGGAAGCAAAGCTTTAGCAGAGCACGAATGTCTGTGTGGCAGCGAGTGCAGTTCCAAGGGACAGTGAAAACCAGCTAGAGCTTTCAGTGCTGGCAGGTTTCCTGTGGGCGCAATCTCTGGACGTTTCCAATTTGGCAGCCGGGCTCTGCCAGAGAGAAATACAGAGTGTTGCCCCATTACCTACCAATGCTTTAGCAGAGAGCGAATGTCTGTGTGGCAGCGAATGCAGTTCCAAGGGACAGTGAAAACCAGCTACAGCTTTCAGTGCTGGCAGCTTTCCTGTGGGCGCAATCTCTGGACGTTTCCAATTTGGCAGCCAGGCTCTGCCAGAGGGAGATACAGAGCGTTGCCCCATTATGAAGCAATGCTTTAGCAGAGCGCGAATGTCTGTGTGGCAGCGAATGCAGTTCCAAGGGACAGTGAAAACCAGCTAGAGCTTTCAGTGCTGGCAGCTTTCCTGTGGGCGCAATCTCTGGACGTTTACAATTTCACTGCCGGGCTCTGCCAGAGAGAGATACAGAGTGTTGCCCCATTACCAAGCAATGCTTTAGCAGAGCGCGAATGTCTGTGTGGCAGCGAATGCAGTTCCAAGGGACAGTGAAAACCAGCTAGAGCTTTCAGTGCTGGCAGCTTTCCTGTGGGCGCAATTACTGGACGTTTCCAATTTGGCAGCCAGGCTCTGCCAGAGGGAGATACAGAGTGTTGCCCCATTACGAAGCAAAGCTTTAGCAGAGCGCGAATGTCTGTGTGGCAGCGAATGCAGTTCCAAGGGACAGTGAAAACCAGCTAGAGCTTTCAGTGCTGGCAGCTTTCCTGTGGGCGCAATCTCTGGACGTTTCCCATTTGGCAGCCGGGCTCTGCCAGAGAGAGATACAGAGTGTTGCCCCATTACGAAGCAATGCTTTAGCAGAGCGCGAATGTCTGTGTGGCAGCGAATGCAGCTCCAAGGGACAGTGAAAACCAGCTACAGCTTTCAGTGCTGGCAGCTTTCCTGTGGGCGCAATCTCTGGACGTTTCCAATTTCACTGCCGGGCTCTGCCAGAGAGAGATACAGAGCGTTGCCCCATTAGGAAGCAAAGCTTTAGCAGAGCACGAATGTCTGTGTGGCAGCGAGTGCAGTTCCAAGGGACAGTGAAAACCAGCTAGAGCTTTCAGTGCTGGCAGCTTTCCTGTGGGCGCAATGTCTGGACGTTTCCAATTTGGCAGCCGGGCTCTGCCAGAGAGAAATACAGAGTGTTGCCCCATTACCTACCAATGCTTTAGCAGAGAGCGAATGTCTGTGTGGCAGCGAATGCAGTTCCAAGGGACAGTGAAAACCAGCTAGAGCTTTCAGTGCTGGCAGCTTTCCTGTGGGCGCAATCTCTGGACGTTTCCAATTTCACTGCCGGGCTCTGCCAGAGAGAGATACAGAGTGTTGCCCCATTACGAAGCAATGCTTTAGCAGAGCGCGAATATCTGTGTGGCAGCGAATGCAGTTCCAAGGGACAGTGAAAACCAGCTACAGCTTTCAGTGCTGGCAGCTTTCCTGTGGGCGCAATCTCTGGACGTTTCCAATTTCACTGCCGGGCTCTGCCAGAGAGAGATACAGAGTGTTGCCCCATTACGAAGCAATGCTTTAGCAGAGCGCGAATGTCTGTGTGGCAGCGAATGCAGTTCCAAGGGACAGTGAAAACCAGCTAGAGCTTTCAGTGCTGGCAGCTTTCCTGTGGGCGCAATCTCTGGACGTTTCCAATTTGGCAGCCAGGCTCTGCCAGAGGGAGATACAGACTGTTGCCCCATTACGAAGCAATGCTTTAGCAGATCGCGAATGTCTGTGTGGCAGCGAATGCAGTTCCAAGGGACAGTGAAAACCAGCTAGAGCTTTCAGTGCTGGCAGCTTTCCTGTGGGCGCAATCTCTGGACGTTTCCAATTTGGCAGCCGGGCTCTGCCAGAGAGAGATACAGAGTGTTGCCCCATTACGAAGCAATGCTTTAGCAGAGTGCGAATGCCTGTGTGGCAGCGAATGCAGTTCCAAGGGACAGTGAAAACCAGCTAGAGCTTTCAGTGCTGGCAGCTTTCCTGTGGGCGCAATCTCTGGACGTTTCTAATTTGGCAGCCGGGCTCTGCCAGAGAGAGATACAGAGTGTTGCCCCATTAGGAAGCAAAGCTTTAGCAGAGCGCGAATGTCTGTGTGGCAGCGAATGCAGTTCTAAGGGACAGTGAAAACCAGCTAGAGCTTTCAGTGCTGGCAGCTTTCCTGTGGGCGCAATCTCTGGACGTTTCCAATTTGGCAGCCGGGCTCTGCCAGAGAGAGATACAGAGCGTTGCCCCATTAGGAAGCAAAGCTTTAGCAGAGCACGAATGTCTGTGTGGCAGCGAGTGCAGTTCCAAGGGACAGTGAAAACCAGCTAGAGCTTTCAGTGCTGGCAGGTTTCCTGTGGGCGCAATCTCTGGACGTTTCCAATTTGGCAGCCGGGCTCTGCCAGAGAGAAATACAGAGTGTTGCCCCATTACCTACCAATGCTTTAGCAGAGCGCGAATGTCTGTGTGGCAGCGAATGCAGTTCCAAGGGACAGTGAAAACCAGCTACAGCTTTCAGTGCTGGCAGCTTTCCTGTGGGCGCAATCTCTGGACGTTTCCAATTTCACTGCCGGGCTCTGCCAGAGAGAGATACAGAGTGTTGCCCCATTACGAAGCAATGCTTTAGCAGAGCGCGAATGTCTGTGTGGCAGCGAATGCAGTTCCAAGGGACAGTGAAAACCAGCTAGAGCTTTCAGTGCTGGCAGCTTTCCTGTGGGCGCAATCTCTGGACGTTTCCAATTTGGCAGCCAGGCTCTGCCAGAGGGAGATACAGACTGTTGCCCCATTACGAAGCAATGCTTTAGCAGATCGCGAATGTCTGTGTGGCAGCGAATGCAGTTCCAAGGGACAGTGAAAACCAGCTAGAGCTTTCAGTGCTGGCAGCTTTCCTGTGGGCGCAATCTCTGGACGTTTCCAATTTGGCAGCCGGGCTCTGCCAGAGAGAGATACAGAGTGTTGCCCCATTACGAAGCAATGCTTTAGCAGAGCGCGAATGTCTGTGTGGCAGCGAATGCAGTTCCAAGGGACAGTGAAAACCAGCTACAGCTTTCAGTGCTGGCAGCTTTCCTGTGGGCGCAATCTCTGGACGTTTCCAATTTCACTGCCGGGCTCTGCCAGAGAGAGATACAGAGTGTTGCCCCATTAGGAAGCAAAGCTTTAGCAGAGCGCGAATGTCTGTGTGGCAGCGAATGCAGTTCCAAGGGACAGTGAAAACCAGCTAGAGCTTTCAGTGCTGGCAGCTTTCCTGTGGGCGCAATCTCTGGACGTTTCCAATTTGGCAGCCGGCCTCTGCCAGAGAGAGATACAGACTGTTGCCCCATTACCTACCAATGCTTTAGCAGAGCGCGAATGTCTGTGTGGCAGCGAATGCAGTTCCAAGGGACAGTGAAAACCAGCTAGAGCTTTCAGTGCTGGCACCTTTCCTGTGGGCGCAATCTCTGGACGTTTCTAATTTGGCAGCCAGGCTCTGCCAGAGAGAGATACAGAGTGTTGCCCCATTAGGAAGCAAAGCTTTAGCAGAGCGCGAATGTCTGTGTGGCAGCGAATGCAGTTCCAAGGGACAGTGAAAACCAGCTAGAGCTTTCAGTGCTGGCAGCTTTCCTGTGGGCGCAATCTCTGGACGTTTCCAATTTGGCAGCCAGGCTCTGCCAGAAAGAGATACAGAGTGTTGCCCCATTACGAAGCAATGCTTTAGCAGAGCGCGAATGTCTGTGTGGCAGCGAATGCAGTTCCAAGGGACAGTGAAAACCAGCTAGAGCTTTCAGTGCTGGCAGCTTTCCTGTGGGCGCAATCTCTGGACGTTTCCAATTTGGCAGCCGGGCTCTGCCAGAGAGAGATACAGAGTGTTGCCCCATTACCTACCAATGCTTTAGCAGAGAGCGAATGTCTGTGTGGCAGCGAATGCAGTTCCAAGGGACAGTGAAAACCAGCTAGAGCTTTCAGTGCTGGCAGCTTTCCTGTGGGCGCAATCCCTGGACGTTTCCAATTTGGCAGCCAGGCTCTGCCAGAGGGAGATACAGAGTGTTGCCCCATTAGGAAGCAATGCTTTAGCAGAGCGCGAATGTCTGTGTGGCAGCGAATGCAGTTCCAAGGGACAGTGAAAACCAGCTAGACCTTTCAGTGCTGGCAGCTTTCCTGTGGGCGCAATCTCTGGACGTTTCCAATTTGGCAGCCGGGCTCTGCCAGAGAGAGATACAGAGTGTTGCCCCATTACGAAGCAATGCTTTAGCAGAGCGCGAATGTCTGTGTGGCAGCGAATGCAGTTCCAAGGGACAGTGAAAACCAGCTACAGCTTTCAGTGCTGGCAGCTTTCCTGTGGGCGCAATCTCTGGACGTTTCCAATTTGGCAGCCAGGCTCTGCCAGAGGGAGATACAGAGTGTTGCCCCATTATGAAGCAAAGCTTTAGCAGAGCGCGAATGTCTGTGTGGCAGCGAATGCAGTTCCAAGGGACAGTGAAAACCAGCTAGAGCTTTCAGTGCTGGCAGCTTTCCTGTGGGCGAAATATCTGGATGTTTCAAATTTCACTGCCGGGCTCTGCCAAAGAGAGATACAGAGTGTTGCCCCATTAGGAAGCAAAGCTTTAGCAGAGCGCGAATGTCTGTGTGGCAGCGAATGCAGTTCCAAGGGACAGTGAAAACCAGCTACAGCTTTCAGTGCTGTCAGCTTTCCTGTGGGCGCAATCTCTGGACGTTTCCAATTTCACTGCCGGGCTCTGCCAGAGAGAGATACAGAGTGTTGCCCCATTAGGAAGCAAAGCTTTAGCAGAGCGCGAATGTCTGTGTGGCAGCGAGTGCAGTTCCAAGGGACAGTGAAAACCAGCTAGAGCTTTCAGTGCTGGCAGCTTTCCTGTGGGCGCAATCTCTGGACGTTTCCAATTTGGCAGCCAGGCTCTGCCAGAGGGAGGTACAGAGTGTTGCCCCATTACGAAGCAATGCTTTAGCAGAGCGCGAATGTCTGTGTGGCAGCGAATGCAGTTCCAAGGGACAGTGAAAACCAGCTAGAGCTTTCAGTGCTGGCAGCTTTCCTGTGGGCGCAATCTCTGGACGTTTCCAATTTCACTGCCGGGCTCTGCCAGAGAGAGATACAGAGTGTTGCCCCATTAGGAAGCAATGCTTTAGCAGAGCGCGAATGTCTGTGTGGCAGCGAATGCAGTTCCAAGGGACAGTGAAAACCAGCTAGAGCTTTCAGTGCTGGCAGCTTTCCTGTGGGCGCAATCTCTGGACGTTTCCAATTTGGCAGCCAGGCTCTGCCAGAGGGAGATACAGAGTGTTGCCCCATTACGAAGCAATGCTTTAGTAGAGCGCGAATGTCTGTGTGGCAGCGAATGCAGTTCCAAGGGACAGTGAAAACCAGCTAGACCTTTCAGTGCTGGCAGCTTTCCTGTGGGCGCAATCTCTGGACGTTTCCAATTTGGCAGCCGGGCTCTGCCAGAGAGAGATACAGAGTGTTGCCCCATTACGAAGCAATGCTTTAGCAGAGCGCGAATGTCTGTGTGGCAGCGAATGCAGTTCCAAGGGACAGTGAAAACCAGCTAGAGCTTTCAGTGCTGGCAGCTTTCCTGTGGGCGCAATCTCTGGACGTTTCCAATTTCACTGCCGGGCTCTGCCAGAGAGAGATACTGAGCGTTGCCCCATTAGGAAGCAAAGCTTTAGCAGAGCGCGAATGTCTGTGTGGCAGCGAGTGGAGATTCAAGGGACAGTGAAAACCAGCTAGAGCTTTCAGTGCTGGCAGCTTTCCTGTGGGCGCAATCTCTGGACGTTTCCAATTTGGCAGCCAGGCTCTGCCAGAGGGAGATACAGAGTGTTGCCCCATTACGAAGCAATGCTTTAGTAGAGCACGAATGTCTGTGTGGCAGCGAATGCAGTTCCAAGGGACAGTGAAAACCAGCTAGAGCTTTCAGTGCTGGCAGCTTTCCTGTGGGCGCAATCTCTGGACGTTTCCCATTTGGCAGCCGGGCTCTGCCAGAGAGAGATACAGAGTGTTGCCCCATTACGAAGCAATGCTTTAGCAGAGTGCGAATGCCTGTGTGGCAGCGAATGCAGTTCCAAGGGACAGTGAAAACCAGCTAGAGCTTTCAGTGCTGGCAGCTTTCCTGTGGGCGCAATCTCTGGACGTTTCTAATTTGGCAGCCGGGCTCTGCCAGAGAGAGATACAGAGTGTTGCCCCATTAGGAAGCAAAGCTTTAGCAGAGCGCGAATGTCTGTGTGGCAGCGAATGCAGTTCCAAGGGACAGTGAAAACCAGCTACAGCTTTCAGTGCTGGCAGCTTTCCTGTGGGCGCAATCTCTGGACGTTTCCAATTTCACTGCCGGGCTCTGCCAGAGAGAGATACAGAGCGTTGCCCCATTAGGAAGCAAAGCTTTAGCAGAGCACGAATGTCTGTGTGGCAGCGAGTGCAGTTCCAAGGGACAGTGAAAACCAGCTAGAGCTTTCAGTGCTGGCAGGTTTCCTGTGGGCGCAATCTCTGGACGTTTCCAATTTGGCAGCCGGGCTCTGCCAGAGAGAAATACAGAGTGTTGCCCCATTACCTACCAATGCTTTAGCAGAGAGCGAATGTCTGTGTGGCAGCGAATGCAGTTCCAAGGGACAGTGAAAACCAGCTACAGCTTTCAGTGCTGGCAGCTTTCCTGTGGGCGCAATCTCTGGACGTTTCCAATTTGGCAGCCAGGCTCTGCCAGAGGGAGATACAGAGCGTTGCCCCATTATGAAGCAATGCTTTAGCAGAGCGCGAATGTCTGTGTGGCAGCGAATGCAGTTCCAAGGGACAGTGAAAACCAGCTAGAGCTTTCAGTGCTGGCAGCTTTCCTGTGGGCGCAATCTCTGGACGTTTCCAATTTCACTGCCGGGCTCTGCCAGAGAGAGATACAGAGTGTTGCCCCATTACCAAGCAATGCTTTAGCAGAGCGCGAATGTCTGTGTGGCAGCGAATGCAGTTCCAAGGGACAGTGAAAACCAGCTAGAGCTTTCAGTGCTGGCAGCTTTCCTGTGGGCGCAATGTCTGGACGTTTCCAATTTGGCAGCCAGGCTCTGCCAGAGGGAGATACAGAGTGTTGCCCCATTACGAAGCAATGCTTTAGCAGAGCGCGAATGTCTGTGTGGCAGCGAATGCAGCTCCAAGGGACAGTGAAAACCAGCTACAGCTTTCAGTGCTGGCAGCTTTCCTGTGGGCGCAATCTCTGGACGTTTCCAATTTCACTGCCGGGCTCTGCCAGAGAGAGATACAGAGCGTTGCCCCATTAGGAAGCAAAGCTTTAGCAGAGCACGAATGTCTGTGTGGCAGCGAGTGCAGTTCCAAGGGACAGTGAAAACCAGCTAGAGCTTTCAGTGCTGGCAGGTTTCCTGTGGGCGCAATCTCTGGACGTTTCCAATTTGGCAGCCGGGCTCTGCCAGAGAGAAATACAGAGTGTTGCCCCATTACCTACCAATGCTTTAGCAGAGAGCGAATGTCTGTGTGGCAGCGAATGCAGTTCCAAGGGACAGTGAAAACCAGCTACAGCTTTCAGTGCTGGCAGCTTTCCTGTGGGCGCAATCTCTGGACGTTTCCAATTTCACTGCCGGGCTCTGCCAGAGAGAGATACAGAGTGTTGCCCCATTACGAAGCAATGCTTTAGCAGAGCGCGAATGTCTGTGTGGCAGCGAATGCAGTTCCAAGGGACAGTGAAAACCAGCTACAGCTTTCAGTGCTGGCAGCTTTCCTGTGGGCGCAATCTCTGGACGTTTCCAATTTCACTGCCGGGCTCTGCCAGAGAGAGATACAGAGTGTTGCCCCATTACGAAGCAATGCTTTAGCAGAGCGCGAATGTCTGTGTGGCAGCGAATGCAGTTCCAAGGGACAGTGAAAACCAGCTAGAGCTTTCAGTGCTGGCAGCTTTCCTGTGGGCGCAATCTCTGGACGTTTCCAATTTGGCAGCCAGGCTCTGCCAGAGGGAGATACAGACTGTTGCCCCATTACGAAGCAATGCTTTAGCAGATCGCGAATGTCTGTGTGGCAGCGAATGCAGTTCCAAGGGACAGTGAAAACCAGCTAGAGCTTTCAGTGCTGGCAGCTTTCCTGTGGGCGCAATCTCTGGACGTTTCCAATTTGGCAGCCGGGCTCTGCCAGAGAGAGATACAGAGTGTTGCCCCATTACGAAGCAATGCTTTAGCAGAGCGCGAATGTCTGTGTGGCAGCGAATGCAGTTCCAAGGGACAGTGAAAACCAGCTACAGCTTTCAGTGCTGGCAGCTTTCCTGTGGGCGCAATCTCTGGACGTTTCCAATTTCACTGCCGGGCTCTGCCAGAGAGAGATACAGAGTGTTGCCCCATTAGGAAGCAAAGCTTTAGCAGAGCGCGAATGTCTGTGTGGCAGCGAGTGCAGTTCCAAGGGACAGTGAAAACCAGCTAGAGCTTTCAGTGCTGGCAGCTTTCCTGTGGGCGCAATCTCTGGACGTTTCCAATTTGGCAGCCAGGCTCTGCCAGAGAGAGATACAGAGTGTTGCCCCATTACGAAGCAATGCTTTAGCAGAGCGCGAATGTCTGTGTGGCAGCGAATGCAGTTCCAAGGGACAGTGAAAACCAGCTAGAGCTTTCAGTGCTGGCAGCTTTCCTGTGGGCGCAATCTCTGGACGTTTCCAATTTGGCAGCCAGGCTCTGCCAGAGGGAGATACAGACTGTTGCCCCATTACGAATCAATGCTTTAGTAGAGCGCGAATGTCTGTGTGGCAGCGAATGCAGTTCCAAGGGACAGTGAAAACCAGCTAGAGCTTTCAGTGCTGGCAGCTTTCCTGTGGGCGCAATCTCTGGACGTTTCCAATTTGGCAGCCGGGCTCTGCCAGAGAGAGATACAGAGTGTTGCCCCATTACGAAGCAATGCTTTAGCAGAGCGCGAATGTCTGTGTGGCAGCGAATGCAGTTCCAAGGGACAGTGAAAACCAGCTAGAGCTTTCAGTGCTGGCAGCTTTCCTGTGGGCGCAATCCCTGGACGTTTCCAATTTGGCAGCAGGGCTCTGCCAGAGAGAAATACAGAGTGTTGCCCCATTACCTACCAATGCTTTAGCAGAGAGCGAATGTCTGTGTGGCAGCGAATGCAGTTCCAAGGGACAGTGAAAACCAGCTAGAGCTTTCAATGCTGGCAGCTTTCCTGTGGGCGCAATCTCTGGACGTTTCCAATTTGGCAGCCAGGCTCTGCCAGAGGGAGATACAGAGTGTTGCCCCCTTAGGAAGCAATGCTTTAGCAGAGCGCGAATGTCTGTGTGGCAGCGAATGCAGTTCCAAGGGACAGTGAAAACCAGCTAAAGCTTTCAGTGCTGGCAGCTTTCCTGTGGGCGCAATCTCTGGACGTTTCCCATTTGGCAGCCGGGCTCTGCCAGAGAGAGATACAGAGTGTTGCCCCATTACGAAGCAATGCTTTAGCAGAGCGCGAATGTCTGTGTGGCAGCGAATGCAGTTCCAAGGGACAGTGAAAACCAGCTACAGCTTTCAGTGCTGGCAGCTTTCCTGTGGGCGCAATCTCTGGACGTTTCCAATTTGGCAGCCAGGCTCTGCCAGAGGGAGATACAGAGTGTTGCCCCATTATGAAGCAATGCTTTAGCAGAGCGCGAATGTCTGTGTGGCAGCGAATGCAGTTCCAAGGGACAGTGAAAACCAGCTAGAGCTTTCAGTGCTGGCAGCTTTCCTGTGGGCGCAATCTCTGGACGTTTCCAATTTGGCAGCCGGGCTCTGCCAGAGAGAGATACAGAGTGTTGCCCCATTACGAAGCAATGCTTTAGCAGAGCGCGAATGTCTGTGTGGCAGCGAATGCAGTTCCAAGGGACAGTGAAAACCAGCTAGAGCTTTCAGTGCTGGCAGCTTTCCTGTGGGCGCAATCTCTGGACGTTTCCAATTTCACTGCCGGGCTCTGCCACAGAGAGATACAGAGCGTTGCCCCATTAGGAAGCAATGCTTTAGCAGAGCGCGAATATCTGTGTGGCAGCGAATGCAGTTCCAAGGGACAGTGAAAACCAGCTAGAGCTTTCAGTGCTGGCAGCTTTCCTGTGGGCGCAATCTCTGGACGTTTCCAATTTGGCAGCCGGGCTCTGCCAGAGAGAAATACAGAGTGTTGCCCCATTACCTACCAATGCTTTAGCAGAGAGCGAATGTCTGTGTGGCAGCGAATGCAGTTCCAAGGGACAGTGAAAACCAGCTAGAGCTTTCAGTGCTGGCAGCTTTCCTGTGGGCGCAATCTCTGGACGTTTCCAATTTGGCAGCCAAGCTCTCCCAGAGAGAGATACAGAGTGTTGCCCCATTACGAAGCAATGCTTTAGCAGAGCGCGAATGTCTGTGTGGCAGCGAATGCAGTTCCAAGGGACAGTGAAAACCAGCTAGAGCTTTCAGTGCTGGCAGCTTTCCTGTGGGCGCAATCTCTGGACGTTTCCAATTTCACTGCCGGGCTCTGCCAGAGAGAGATACAGAGCGTTGCCCCAATAGGAAGCAAAGCTTTAGCAGAGCACGAATGTCTGTGTGGCAGCGAGTGCAGTTCCAAGGGACAGTGAAAACCAGCTAGAGCTTTCAGTGCTGGCAGCTTTCCTGTGGGCGCAATCTCTGGACGTTTCCAATTTGGCAGCCGGGCTCTGCCAGAGAGAAATACAGAGTGTTGCCCCATTACGAAGCAATGCTTTAGCAGAGCGCGAATGTCTGTGTGGCAGCGAATGCAGTTCCAAGGGACAGTGAAAACCAGCTAGAGCTTTCAATGCTGGCAGCTTTCCTGTGGGCGCAATCTCTGGACGTTTCCAATTTGGCAGCCAGGCTCTGCCAGAGGGAGGTACAGAGTGTTGCCCCATTATGAAGCAATGCTTTAGCAGAGCGCGAATGTCTGTGTGGCAGCGAATGCAGTTCCAAGGGACAGTGAAAACCAGCTAGAGCTTTCAGTGCTGGCAGCTTTCCTGTGGGCGCAATCCCTGGACGTTTCCAATTTGGCAGCCGGGCTCTGCCAGAGAGAGATACATAGTGTTGCCCCCTTAGGAAGCAATGCTTTAGCAGAGCGCGAATGTCTGTGTGGCAGCGAATGCAGTTCCAAGGGACAGTGAAAACCAGCTAGAGCTTTCAGTGCTGGCAGCTCTCCTGTGGGCGCAATCTCTGGACGTTTCCCATTTGGCAGCCGGGCTCTGCCAGAGAGAGATACAGAGTGTTGCCCCATTACGAAGCAATGCTTTAGCAGAGCGCGAATGTCTGTGTGGCAGCGAATGCAGTTCCAAGGGACAGTGAAAACCAGCTAGAGCTTTCAGTGCTGGCAGCTTTCCTGTGGGCGCAATCTCTGGACGTTTCCAATTTGGCAGCCAGGCTCTGCCAGAGGGAGATACAGAGTGTTGCCCCATTATGAAGCAATGCTTTAGTAGAGCGCGAATGTCTGTGTGGCAGCGAATGCAGTTCCAAGGGACAGTGAAAACCAGCTAGAGCTTTCAGTGCTGGCAGCTTTCCTGTGGGCGCAATCTCTGGACGTTTCCAATTTGGCAGCCGGGCTCTGCCAGAGAGAGATACAGAGTGTTGCCCCATTACGAAGCAATGCTTTAGCAGAGCGCGAATGTCTGTGTGGCAGCGAATGCAGTTCCAAGGGACAGTGAAAACCAGCTAGAGCTTTCAGTGCTGGCAGCTTTCCTGTGGGCGCAATCTCTGGACGTTTCCAATTTCACTGCCGGGCTCTGCCAGAGAGAGATACAGAGTGTTGCCCCATTAGGAAGCAATGCTTTAGCAGAGCGCGAATGTCTGTGTGGCAGCAAATGCAGTTCCAAGGGACAGTGAAAACCAGCTAGAGCTTTCAGTGCTGGCAGCTTTCCTGTGGGCGCAATCTCTGGACGTTTCCAATTTGGCAGCCGGGCTCTGCCAGAGAGAGATACAGTGTTGCCCCATTAGGAAGCAAAGCTTTAGCAGAGCGCGAATGTCTGTGTGGCAGCGAATGCAGTTCCAAGGGACAGTGAAAACCAGCTAGAGCTTTCAGTGCTGGCAGCTTTCCTGTGGGCGCAATCTCTGGACGTTTCCAATTTGGCAGCCGGGCTCTGCCAGAGAGAGATACAGAGTGTTGCCCCATTACCTACCAATGCTTTAGCAGAGAGCGAATGTCTGTGTGGCAGCGAATGCAGTTCCAAGGGACAGTGAAAACCAGCTAGAGCTTTCAGTGCTGGCAGCTTTCCTGTGGGCGCAATCCCTGGACGTTTCCAATTTGGCAGCCAGGCTCTGCCAGAGGGAGATACAGAGTGTTGCCCCATTAGGAAGCAATGCTTTAGCAGAGCGCGAATGTCTGTGTGGCAGCGAATGCAGTTCCAAGGGACAGTGAAAACCAGCTAGACCTTTCAGTGCTGGCAGCTTTCCTGTGGGCGCAATCTCTGGACGTTTCCAATTTGGCAGCCGGGCTCTGCCAGAGAGAGATACAGAGTGTTGCCCCATTACGAAGCAATGCTTTAGCAGAGCGCGAATGTCTGTGTGGCAGCGAATGCAGTTCCAAGGGACAGTGAAAACCAGCTACAGCTTTCAGTGCTGGCAGCTTTCCTGTGGGCGCAATCTCTGGACGTTTCCAATTTGGCAGCCAGGCTCTGCCAGAGGGAGATACAGAGTGTTGCCCCATTATGAAGCAAAGCTTTAGCAGAGCGCGAATGTCTGTGTGGCAGCGAATGCAGTTCCAAGGGACAGTGAAAACCAGCTAGAGCTTTCAGTGCTGGCAGCTTTCCTGTGGGCGAAATATCTGGATGTTTCAAATTTCACTGCCGGGCTCTGCCAGAGAGAGATACAGAGTGTTGCCCCATTAGGAAGCAAAGCTTTAGCAGAGCGCGAATGTCTGTGTGGCAGCGAATGCAGTTCCAAGGGACAGTGAAAACCAGCTACAGCTTTCAGTGCTGTCAGCTTTCCTGTGGGCGCAATCTCTGGACGTTTCCAATTTCACTGCCGGGCTCTGCCAGAGAGAGATACAGAGTGTTGCCCCATTAGGAAGCAAAGCTTTAGCAGAGCGCGAATGTCTGTGTGGCAGCGAGTGCAGTTCCAAGGGACAGTGAAAACCAGCTAGAGCTTTCAGTGCTGGCAGCTTTCCTGTGGGCGCAATCTCTGGACGTTTCCAATTTGGCAGCCAGGCTCTGCCAGAGGGAGGTACAGAGTGTTGCCCCATTACGAAGCAATGCTTTAGCAGAGCGCGAATGTCTGTGTGGCAGCGAATGCAGTTCCAAGGGACAGTGAAAACCAGCTAGAGCTTTCAGTGCTGGCAGCTTTCCTGTGGGCGCAATCTCTGGACGTTTCCAATTTCACTGCCGGGCTCTGCCAGAGAGAGATACAGAGTGTTGCCCCATTAGGAAGCAATGCTTTAGCAGAGCGCGAATGTCTGTGTGGCAGCGAATGCAGTTCCAAGGGACAGTGAAAACCAGCTAGAGCTTTCAGTGCTGGCAGCTTTCCTGTGGGCGCAATCTCTGGACGTTTCCAATTTGGCAGACAGGCTCTGCCAGAGGGAGATACAGAGTGTTGCCCCATTACGAAGCAATGCTTTAGTAGAGCGCGAATGTCTGTGTGGCAGCGAATGCAGTTCCAAGGGACAGTGAAAACCAGCTAGACCTTTCAGTGCTGGCAGCTTTCCTGTGGGCGCAATCTCTGGACGTTTCCAATTTGGCAGCCGGGCTCTGCCAGAGAGAGATACAGAGTGTTGCCCCATTACGAAGCAATGCTTTAGCAGAGCGCGAATGTCTGTGTGGCAGCGAATGCAGTTCCAAGGGACAGTGAAAACCAGCTAGAGCTTTCAGTGCTGGCAGCTTTCCTGTGGGCGCAATCTCTGGACGTTTCCAATTTCACTGCCGGGCTCTGCCAGAGAGAGATACTGAGCGTTGCCCCATTAGGAAGCAAAGCTTTAGCAGAGCGCGAATGTCTGTGTGGCAGCGAGTGGAGATTCAAGGGACAGTGAAAACCAGCTAGAGCTTTCAGTGCTGGCAGCTTTCCTGTGGGCGCAATCTCTGGACGTTTCCAATTTGGCAGCCAGGCTCTGCCAGAGGGAGATACAGAGTGTTGCCCCATTACGAAGCAATGCTTTAGTAGAGCACGAATGTCTGTGTGGCAGCGAATGCAGTTCCAAGGGACAGTGAAAACCAGCTAGAGCTTTCAGTGCTGGCAGCTTTCCTGTGGGCGCAATCTCTGGACGTTTCCCATTTGGCAGCCGGGCTCTGCCAGAGAGAGATACAGAGTGTTGCCCCATTACGAAGCAATGCTTTAGCAGAGTGCGAATGCCTGTGTGGCAGCGAATGCAGTTCCAAGGGACAGTGAAAACCAGCTAGAGCTTTCAGTGCTGGCAGCTTTCCTGTGGGCGCAATCTCTGGACGTTTCTAATTTGGCAGCCGGGCTCTGCCAGAGAGAGATACAGAGTGTTGCCCCATTAGGAAGCAAAGCTTTAGCAGAGCGCGAATGTCTGTGTGGCAGCGAATGCAGTTCCAAGGGACAGTGAAAACCAGCTACAGCTTTCAGTGCTGGCAGCTTTCCTGTGGGCGCAATCTCTGGACGTTTCCAATTTCACTGCCGGGCTCTGCCAGAGAGAGATACAGAGCGTTGCCCCATTAGGAAGCAAAGCTTTAGCAGAGCACGAATGTCTGTGTGGCAGCGAGTGCAGTTCCAAGGGACAGTGAAAACCAGCTAGAGCTTTCAGTGCTGGCAGGTTTCCTGTGGGCGCAATCTCTGGACGTTTCCAATTTGGCAGCCGGGCTCTGCCAGAGAGAAATACAGAGTGTTGCCCCATTACCTACCAATGCTTTAGCAGAGAGCGAATGTCTGTGTGGCAGCGAATGCAGTTCCAAGGGACAGTGAAAACCAGCTACAGCTTTCAGTGCTGGCAGCTTTCCTGTGGGCGCAATCTCTGGACGTTTCCAATTTGGCAGCCAGGCTCTGCCAGAGGGAGATACAGAGCGTTGCCCCATTATGAAGCAATGCTTTAGCAGAGCGCGAATGTCTGTGTGGCAGCGAATGCAGTTCCAAGGGACAGTGAAAACCAGCTAGAGCTTTCAGTGCTGGCAGCTTTCCTGTGGGCGCAATCTCTGGACGTTTCCAATTTCACTGCCGGGCTCTGCCAGAGAGAGATACAGAGTGTTGCCCCATTACCAAGCAATGCTTTAGCAGAGCGCGAATGTCTGTGTGGCAGCGAATGCAGTTCCAAGGGACAGTGAAAACCAGCTAGAGCTTTCAGTGCTGGCAGCTTTCCTGTGGGCGCAATGTCTGGACGTTTCCAATTTGGCAGCCAGGCTCTGCCAGAGGGAGATACAGAGTGTTGCCCCATTACGAAGCAATGCTTTAGCAGAGCGCGAATGTCTGTGTGGCAGCGAATGCAGCTCCAAGGGACAGTGAAAACCAGCTACAGCTTTCAGTGCTGGCAGCTTTCCTGTGGGCGCAATCTCTGGACGTTTCCAATTTCACTGCCGGGCTCTGCCAGAGAGAGATACAGAGCGTTGCCCCATTAGGAAGCAAAGCTTTAGCAGAGCACGAATGTCTGTGTGGCAGCGAGTGCAGTTCCAAGGGACAGTGAAAACCAGCTAGAGCTTTCAGTGCTGGCAGGTTTCCTGTGGGCGCAATCTCTGGACGTTTCCAATTTGGCAGCCGGGCTCTGCCAGAGAGAAATACAGAGTTTTGCCCCATTACCTACCAATGCTTTAGCAGAGAGCGAATGTCTGTGTGGCAGCGAATGCAGTTCCAAGGGACAGTGAAAACCAGCTACAGCTTTCAGTGCTGGCAGCTTTCCTGTGGGCGCAATCTCTGGACGTTTCCAATTTCACTGCCGGGCTCTGCCAGAGAGAGATACAGAGTGTTGCCCCATTACGAAGCAATGCTTTAGCAGAGCGCGAATGTCTGTGTGGCAGCGAATGCAGTTCCAAGGGACAGTGAAAACCAGCTACAGCTTTCAGTGCTGGCAGCTTTCCTGTGGGCGCAATCTCTGGACGTTTCCAATTTCACTGCCGGGCTCTGCCAGAGAGAGATACAGAGTGTTGCCCCATTACGAAGCAATGCTTTAGCAGAGCGCGAATGTCTGTGTGGCAGCGAATGCAGTTCCAAGGGACAGTGAAAACCAGCTAGAGCTTTCAGTGCTGGCAGCTTTCCTGTGGGCGCAATCTCTGGACGTTTCCAATTTGGCAGCCAGGCTCTGCCAGAGGGAGATACAGACTGTTGCCCCATTACGAAGCAATGCTTTAGCAGATCGCGAATGTCTGTGTGGCAGCGAATGCAGTTCCAAGGGACAGTGAAAACCAGCTAGAGCTTTCAGTGCTGGCAGCTTTCCTGTGGGCGCAATCTCTGGACGTTTCCAATTTGGCAGCCGGGTTCTGCCAGAGAGAGATACAGAGTGTTGCCCCATTACGAAGCAATGCTTTAGCAGAGCGCGAATGTCTGTGTGGCAGCGAATGCAGTTCCAAGGGACAGTGAAAACCAGCTACAGCTTTCAGTGCTGGCAGCTTTCCTGTGGGCGCAATCTCTGGACGTTTCCAATTTCACTGCCGGGCTCTGCCAGAGAGAGATACAGAGTGTTGCCCCATTAGGAAGCAAAGCTTTAGCAGAGCGCGAATGTCTGTGTGGCAGCGAGTGCAGTTCCAAGGGACAGTGAAAACCAGCTAGAGCTTTCAGTGCTGGCAGCTTTCCTGTGGGCGCAATCTCTGGACGTTTCCAATTTGGCAGCCAGGCTCTGCCAGAGAGAGATACAGAGTGTTGCCCCATTACGAAGCAATGCTTTAGCAGAGCGCGAATGTCTGTGTGGCAGCGAATGCAGTTCCAAGGGACAGTGAAAACCAGCTAGAGCTTTCAGTGCTGGCAGCTTTCCTGTGGGCGCAATCTCTGGACGTTTCCAATTTGGCAGCCAGGCTCTGCCAGAGGGAGATACAGACTGTTGCCCCATTACGAATCAATGCTTTAGTAGAGCGCGAATGTCTGTGTGGCAGCGAATGCAGTTCCAAGGGACAGTGAAAACCAGCTAGAGCTTTCAGTGCTGGCAGCTTTCCTGTGGGCGCAATCTCTGGACGTTTCCAATTTGGCAGCCGGGCTCTGCCAGAGAGAGATACAGAGTGTTGCCCCATTACGAAGCAATGCTTTAGCAGAGCGCGAATGTCTGTGTGGCAGCGAATGCAGTTCCAAGGGACAGTGAAAACCAGCTAGAGCTTTCAGTGCTGGCAGCTTTCCTGTGGGCGCAATCCCTGGACGTTTCCAATTTGGCAGCAGGGCTCTGCCAGAGAGAAATACAGAGTGTTGCCCCATTACCTACCAATGCTTTAGCAGAGAGCGAATGTCTGTGTGGCAGCGAATGCAGTTCCAAGGGACAGTGAAAACCAGCTAGAGCTTTCAATGCTGGCAGCTTTCCTGTGGGCGCAATCTCTGGACGTTTCCAATTTGGCAGCCAGGCTCTGCCAGAGGGAGATACAGAGTGTTGCCCCCTTAGGAAGCAATGCTTTAGCAGAGCGCGAATGTCTGTGTGGCAGCGAATGCAGTTCCAAGGGACAGTGAAAACCAGCTAAAGCTTTCAGTGCTGGCAGCTTTCCTGTGGGCGCAATCTCTGGACGTTTCCCATTTGGCAGCCGGGCTCTGCCAGAGAGAGATACAGAGTGTTGCCCCATTACGAAGCAATGCTTTAGCAGAGCGCGAATGTCTGTGTGGCAGCGAATGCAGTTCCAAGGGACAGTGAAAACCAGCTACAGCTTTCAGTGCTGGCAGCTTTCCTGTGGGCGCAATCTCTGGACGTTTCCAATTTGGCAGCCAGGCTCTGCCAGAGGGAGATACAGAGTGTTGCCCCATTATGAAGCAATGCTTTAGCAGAGCGCGAATGTCTGTGTGGCAGCGAATGCAGTTCCAAGGGACAGTGAAAACCAGCTAGAGCTTTCAGTGCTGGCAGCTTTCCTGTGGGCGCAATCTCTGGACGTTTCCAATTTGGCAGCCGGGCTCTGCCAGAGAGAGATACAGAGTGTTGCCCCATTACGAAGCAATGCTTTAGCAGAGCGCGAATGTCTGTGTGGCAGCGAATGCAGTTCCAAGGGACAGTGAAAACCAGCTAGAGCTTTCAGTGCTGGCAGCTTTCCTGTGGGCGCAATCTCTGGACGTTTCCAATTTCACTGCCGGGCTCTGCCACAGAGAGATACAGAGCGTTGCCCCATTAGGAAGCAATGCTTTAGCAGAGCGCGAATATCTGTGTGGCAGCGAATGCAGTTCCAAGGGACAGTGAAAACCAGCTAGAGCTTTCAGTGCTGGCAGCTTTCCTGTGGGCGCAATCTCTGGACGTTTCCAATTTGGCAGCCGGGCTCTGCCAGAGAGAAATACAGAGTGTTGCCCCATTACCTACCAATGCTTTAGCAGAGAGCGAATGTCTGTGTGGCAGCGAATGCAGTTCCAAGGGACAGTGAAAACCAGCTAGAGCTTTCAGTGCTGGCAGCTTTCCTGTGGGCGCAATCTCTGGACGTTTCCAATTTGGCAGCCAAGCTCTCCCAGAGAGAGATACAGAGTGTTGCCCCATTACGAAGCAATGCTTTAGCAGAGCGCGAATGTCTGTGTGGCAGCGAATGCAGTTCCAAGGGACAGTGAAAACCAGCTAGAGCTTTCAGTGCTGGCAGCTTTCCTGTGGGCGCAATCTCTGGACGTTTCCAATTTCACTGCCGGGCTCTGCCAGAGAGAGATACAGAGCGTTGCCCCAATAGGAAGCAAAGCTTTAGCAGAGCACGAATGTCTGTGTGGCAGCGAGTGCAGTTCCAAGGGACAGTGAAAACCAGCTAGAGCTTTCAGTGCTGGCAGCTTTCCTGTGGGCGCAATCTCTGGACGTTTCCAATTTGGCAGCCGGGCTCTGCCAGAGAGAAATACAGAGTGTTGCCCCATTACGAAGCAATGCTTTAGCAGAGCGCGAATGTCTGTGTGGCAGCGAATGCAGTTCCAAGGGACAGTGAAAACCAGCTAGAGCTTTCAATGCTGGCAGCTTTCCTGTGGGCGCAATCTCTGGACGTTTCCAATTTGGCAGCCAGGCTCTGCCAGAGGGAGGTACAGAGTGTTGCCCCATTATGAAGCAATGCTTTAGCAGAGCGCGAATGTCTGTGTGGCAGCGAATGCAGTTCCAAGGGACAGTGAAAACCAGCTAGAGCTTTCAGTGCTGGCAGCTTTCCTGTGGGCGCAATCCCTGGACGTTTCCAATTTGGCAGCCGGGCTCTGCCAGAGAGAGATACATAGTGTTGCCCCCTTAGGAAGCAATGCTTTAGCAGAGCGCGAATGTCTGTGTGGCAGCGAATGCAGTTCCAAGGGACAGTGAAAACCAGCTAGAGCTTTCAGTGCTGGCAGCTTTCCTGTGGGCGCAATCTCTGGACGTTTCCCATTTGGCAGCCGGGCTCTGCCAGAGAGAGATACAGAGTGTTGCCCCATTACGAAGCAATGCTTTAGCAGAGCGCGAATGTCTGTGTGGCAGCGAATGCAGTTCCAAGGGACAGTGAAAACCAGCTAGAGCTTTCAGTGCTGGCAGCTTTCCTGTGGGCGCAATCTCTGGACGTTTCCAATTTGGCAGCCAGGCTCTGCCAGAGGGAGATACAGAGTGTTGCCCCATTATGAAGCAATGCTTTAGTAGAGCGCGAATGTCTGTGTGGCAGCGAATGCAGTTCCAAGGGACAGTGAAAACCAGCTAGAGCTTTCAGTGCTGGCAGCTTTCCTGTGGGCGCAATCTCTGGACGTTTCCAATTTGGCAGCCGGGCTCTGCCAGAGAGAGATACAGAGTGTTGCCCCATTACGAAGCAATGCTTTAGCAGAGCGCGAATGTCTGTGTGGCAGCGAATGCAGTTCCAAGGGACAGTGAAAACCAGCTAGAGCTTTCAGTGCTGGCAGCTTTCCTGTGGGCGCAATCTCTGGACGTTTCCAATTTCACTGCCGGGCTCTGCCAGAGAGAGATACAGAGTGTTGCCCCATTAGGAAGCAATGCTTTAGCAGAGCGCGAATGTCTGTGTGGCAGCAAATGCAGTTCCAAGGGACAGTGAAAACCAGCTAGAGCTTTCAGTGCTGGCAGCTTTCCTGTGGGCGCAATCTCTGGACGTTTCCAATTTGGCAGCCGGGCTCTGCCAGAGAGAGATACAGTGTTGCCCCATTAGGAAGCAAAGCTTTAGCAGAGCGCGAATGTCTGTGTGGCAGCGAATGCAGTTCCAAGGGACAGTGAAAACCAGCTACAGCTTTCAGTGCTGGCAGCTTTCCTGTGGGCGCAATCTCTGGACGTTTCCAATTTCACTGCCGGGATCTGCCAGAGAGAGATACAGAGTGTTGCCCCATTAGGAAGCAATGCTTTAGCAGAGCGCGAATGTCTGTGTGGCAGCGAATGCAGTTCCAAGGGACAGTGAAAACCAGCTAGAGCTTTCAGTGCTGGCAGCTTTCCTGTGGGCGCAATGTCTGGACGTTTCCAATTTGGCAGCCGGGCTCTGCCAGAGAGAGATACAGAGTGTTGCCCCATTAGGAAGCAATGCTTTAGCAGATCGCGAATGTCTGTGTGGCAGCGAATGCAGTTCCAAGGGACAGTGAAAACCAGCTAGAGCTTTCAGTGCTGGCAGCTTTCCTGTGGGCGCAATCTCTGGACGTTTCCAATTTGGCAGCCGGCCTCTGCCAGAGAGAGATACAGACTGTTGCCCCATTAGGAAGCAATGGTTTAGCAGAGCGCGAATGTCTGTGTGGCAGCGAATGCAGTTCCAAGGGACAGTGAAAACCAGCTAGAGCTTTCAGTGCTGGCAGCTTTCCTGTGGGCGCAATCTCTGGACGTTTCCAATTTGGCAGCCGGGCTCCGCCAGAGAGAGATACAGAGTGTTGCCCCATTATGAAGCAATGCTTTAGCAGAGCACGAATGTCTGTGTGGCAGCGTATGCAGATCCAAGGGACAGTGAAAACCAGCTAGAGCTTTCAGTGCTGGCAGCTTTCCTGTGGGCGCAATCTCTGGACGTTTCCAATTTGGCAGCCAGGCTCTGCCAGAGGGAGATACAGAGTGTTGCCCCATTATGAAGCAATGCTTTAGCAGAGCGCGAATGTCTGTGTGGCAGCGAATGCAGTTCCAAGGGACAGTGAAAACCAGCTAGACCTTTCAGTGCTGGCAGCTTTCCTGTGGGCGCAATCCCTGGACGTTTCCAATTTGGCAGCCGGGCTCTGCCAGAGAGAGATACATAGTGTTGCCCCCTTAGGAAGCAATGCTTTAGCAGAGCGCGAATGTCTGTGTGGCAGCAAATGCAGTTCCAAGGGACAGTGAAAACCAGCTAGAGCTTTCAGTGCTGGCAGCTTTCCTGTGGGCGCAATCTCTGGACGTTTCCAATTTGGCAGCCGGGCTCTGCCAGAGAGAGATACAGTGTTGCCCCATTAGGAAGCAAAGCTTTAGCAGAGCGCGAATGTCTGTGTGGCAGCGAATGCAGTTCCAAGGGACAGTGAAAACCAGCTAGAGCTTTCAGTGCTGGCAGCTTTCCTGTGGGCGCAATCTCTGGACGTTTCCAATTTGGCAGCCGGGCTCTGCCAGAGAGAGATACAGAGTGTTGCCCCATTACGAAGCAATGCTTTAGCAGAGCGCGAATGTCTGTGTGGCAGCGAATGCAGTTCCAAGGGACAGTGAAAACCAGCTACAGCTTTCAGTGCTGGCAGCTTTCCTGTGGGCGCAATCTCTGGACGTTTCCAATTTGGCAGCCGGGCTCTGCCAGAGAGAGATACAGAGTGTTGCCCCATTACGAAGCAATGCTTTAGCAGAGCGCGAATGTCTGTGTGGCAGCGAATGCAGTTCCAAGGGACAGTGAAAACCAGCTAGAGCTTTCAGTGCTGGCAGCTTTCCTGTGGGCGCAATCTCTGGACGTTTCCAATTTGGCAGCCGGGCTCCGCCAGAGAGAGATACAGAGTGTTGCCACATTATGAAGCAATGCTTTAGCAGAGCACGAATGTCTGTGTGGCAGCGTATGCAGATCCAAGGGACAGTGAAAACCAGCTAGAGCTTTCAGTGCTGGCAGCTTTCCTGTGGGCGCAATCTCTGGACGTTTCCAATTTGGCAGCCAGGCTCTGCCAGAGGGAGATACAGAGTGTTGCCCCATTACGAAGCAAAGCTTTAGCAGAGCGCGAATGTCTGTGTGGCAGCGAATGCAGTTCCAAGGGACAGTGAAGACCAGCTAGAGCTTTCAGTGCTGGTAGCTTTCCTGTGGGCGCAATCTCTGGACGTTTCCAATTTGGCAGCGGGCACTACCAGAGAGAGATACAGGGTGTTGCCTCCTTACCAAGCAAAGCTTTAGCAGAGCGCGAATGTCTGTGTGGCAGCGAATGCAGTTCCAAGGGACAGTGAAAACCAGCTAGAGCTTTCAGTGCTGGCAGCTTTCCTGTGGGCGCAATCTCTGGACGTTTCCAATTTCACTGCCGGGCTCTGCCAGAGAGAGATACAGAGTGTTGCCCCATTAGGAAGCAATGCTTTAGCAGAGCGCGAATGTCTGTGTGGCAGCGAATGCAGTTCCAAGGGACAGTGAAAACCAGCTAGGGCTTTCAGTGCTGGCAGCTTTCCTGTGGGCGCAATCTCTGGACGTTTCCAATTCCACTGCCAGGCACTGGGAGAAATTCATACACAGTGTTGCCCCATTACGAAGCAAAGCTTTAGCAGAGCGCGAATGTCTGTGTGGCAGCGAGTGCAGTTCCAAGGGACAGTGAAAACCAGCTACAGCTTTCAGTGCTGGCAGCTTTCCTGTGGGCGCAATCTCTGGACGTTTAGAGTTTGGCAGCCGGGCTCTGCCAGAGAGAGATACAGAGTGTTGCCCCATTAGGAAGCAAAGCTTTAGCAGAGCGCGAATGTCTGTGTGGCAGCGAATGCAGTTCCAAGGGACAGTGAAAACCAGCTAGAGCTTTCAGTGCTGGCAGCTTTCCTGTGGGCGCAATCTCTGGACGTTTCCAATTTGGCAGCCAGGCTCTGCCAGAGAGAAATACAGAGTGTTGCCCCATTAGGAAGCAATGCTTTAGCAGATCGCGAATGTCTGTGTGGCAGCGAATGCAGTTCCAAGGGACAGTGAAAACCAGCTAGAGCTTTCAGTGCTGGCAGCTTTCCTGTGGGCGCAATCTCTGGACGTTTCCAATTTGGCAGCCGGGCTCCGCCAGAGAGAGATACAGAGTGTTGCCCCATTATGAAGCAATGCTTTAGCAGAGCACGAATGTCTGTGTGGCAGCGTATGCAGATCCAAGGGACAGTGAAAACCAGCTAGAGCTTTCAGTGCTGGCAGCTTTCCTGTGGGCGCAATCTCTGGACGTTTCCAATTTGGCAGCCAGGCTCTGCCAGAGGGAGATACAGAGTGTTGCCCCATTACGAAGCAAAGCTTTAGCAGAGCGCGAATGTCTGTGTGGCAGCGAATGCAGTTCCAAGGGACAGTGAAAACCAGCTACAGCTTTCAGTGCTGGCAGCTGTCCTGTGGGCGCAATCTCTGGACGTTTCCAATTTGGCAGCCAGGCTCTGCCAGAGGGAGATACAGAGTGTTGCCCCATTACGAAGCAATGCTTTAGTAGAGCGCGAATGTCTGTGTGGCAGCGAATGCAGTTCCAAGGGACAGTGAAAACCAGCTAGAGCTTTCAGTGCTGGCAGCTTTCCTGTGGGCGCAATCTCTGGACGTTTCCAATTTCACTGCCGGGCTCTGCCAGAGAGAGATACAGAGTGTTGCCCCATTACGAAGCAATGCTTTAGCAGAGCGCGAATGTCTGTGTGGCAGCGAATGCAGTTCCAAGGGACAGTGAAAACCAGCTACAGCTTTCAGTGCTGGCAGCTTTCCTGTGGGCGCAATCTCTGGACGTTTCCAATTTGGCAGCCGGGCTCTGCCAGAGAGAGATACAGAGTGTTGCCCCATTACGAAGCAATGCTTTAGCAGAGCGCGAATGTCTGTGTGGCAGCGAATGCAGTTCCAAGGGACAGTGAAAACCAGCTAGAGCTTTCAGTGCTGGCAGCTTTCCTGTGGGCGCAATCTCTGGACGTTTCCAATTTGGCAGCCGGGCTCCGCCAGAGAGAGATACAGAGTGTTGCCACATTATGAAGCAATGCTTTAGCAGAGCACGAATGTCTGTGTGGCAGCGTATGCAGATCCAAGGGACAGTGAAAACCAGCTAGAGCTTTCAGTGCTGGCAGCTTTCCTGTGGGCGCAATCTCTGGACGTTTCCAATTTGGCAGCCAGGCTCTGCCAGAGGGAGATACAGAGTGTTGCCCCATTACGAAGCAAAGCTTTAGCAGAGCGCGAATGTCTGTGTGGCAGCGAATGCAGTTCCAAGGGACAGTGAAAACCAGCTACAGCTTTCAGTGCTGGCAGCTGTCCTGTGGGCGCAATCTCTGGACGTTTCCCATTTGGCAGCCGGGCTCTGCCAGAGAGAGATACAGACTGTTGCCCCATTACGAAGCAATGCTTTAGCAGAGCGTGAATGTCTGTGTGGCAGCGAATGCAGTTCCAAGGGACAGTGAAAACCAGCTAGAGCTTTCAGTGCTGGCAGCTTTCCTGTGGGCGCAATCTCTGGACGTTTCTAATTTGGCAGCCAGGCTCTGCCAGAGAGAGATACAGAGTGTTGCCCCATTAGGAAGCAAAGCTTTAGCAGAGCGCGAATGTCTGTGTGGCAGCGAATGCAGTTCCAAGGGACAGTGAAAACCAGCTAGAGCTTTCAGTGCTGGCAGCTTTCCTGTGGGTGCAATCTCTGGACGTTTCCAATTTCACTGCCGGGCTCTGCCAGAGAGAGATACAGAGTGTTGCCCCATTACGAAGCAATGCTTTAGCAGAGCGCGAATGTCTGTGTGGCAGCGAATGCAGTTCCAAGGGACAGTGAAAACCAGCTAGAGCTTTCAGTGCTGGTAGCTTTCCTGTGGGCGCAATCTCTGGACGTTTCCAATTTGGCAGCGGGCACTACCAGAGAGAGATACAGGGTGTTGCCTCCTTACCAAGCAAAGCTTTAGCAGAGCGCGAATGTCTGTGTGGCAGCGAATGCAGTTCCAAGGGACAGTGAAAACCAGCTAGAGCTTTCAGTGCTGGCAGCTTTCCTGTGGGCGCAATGTCTGGACGTTTCCAATTTCACTGCCGGGCTCTGCCAGAGAGAGATACAGAGTGTTGCCCCATTAGGAAGCAATGCTTTAGCAGAGCGCGAATGTCTGTGTGGCAGCGAATGCAGTTCCAAAGGACAGTGAAAACCAGCTAGGGCTTTCAGTGCTGGCAGCTTTCCTGTGGGCGCAATCTCTGGACGTTTCCAATTCCACTGCCAGGCACTGGGAGAAATTCATACACAGTGTTGCCCCATTACGAAGCAAAGCTTTAGCAGAGCGCGAATGTCTGTGTGGCAGCGAGTGCAGTTCCAAGGGACAGTGAAAACCAGCTACAGCTTTCAGTGCTGGCAGCTTTCCTGTGGGCGCAATGTCTGGACGTTTCCAATTTGGCAGCCGGGCTCTGCCAGAGAGAGATACAGAGTGTTGCCCCATTACGAAGCAATGCTTTAGCAGAGCGCGAATGTCTGTGTGGCAGCGAATGCAGTTCCAAGGGACAGTGAAAACCAGCTAGAGCTTTCAGTGCTGGCAGCTTTCCTGTGGGCGCAATGTCTGGACGTTTCCAATTTGGCAGCCGGGCTCTGCCAGAGAGAGATACAGAGTGTTGCCCCATTACGAAGCAATGCTTTAGCAGAGCGCGAATGTCTGTGTGGCAGCGAATGCAGTTCCAAGGGACAGTGAAAACCAGCTAGAGCTTTCAGTGCTGGCAGCTTTCCTGTGGGCGCAATCTCTGGACGTTACCAATTTGGCAGCCGGGCTCTGCCAGAGAGAGATACAGAGTGTTGCCCAATTACCAAGTTAAGCTTTAGCAGAGCGCGAATGTCTGTGTGGCAGCGAATGCAGTTCCAAGGGACAGTGAAAACCAGCTAGAGCTTTCAGTGCTGGCAGCTTTCCTGTGGGCGCAATGTCTGGACGTTTCCAATTTGGCAGCCGGGCTCTGCCAGAGAGAGATACAGAGTGTTGCCCCATTACGAAGCAATGCTTTAGCAGAGCGCGAATGTCTGTGTGGCAGCGAATGCAGTTCCAAGGGACAGTGAAAACCAGCTAGAGCTTTCAGTGCTGGCAGCTTTCCTGTGGGCGCAATGTCTGGACGTTTCCAATTTGGCAGCCGGGCTCTGCCAGAGAGAGATACAGAGTGTTGCCCCATTACGAAGCAATGCTTTAGCAGAGCGCGAATGTCTGTGTGGCAGCGAATGCAGTTCCAAGGGACAGTGAAAACCAGCTAGAGCTTTCAGTGCTGGCAGCTTTCCTGTGGGCGCAATGTCTGGACGTTTCCAATTTGGCAGCCGGGCTGTGCCAGAGAGAGATACAGAGTGTTGCCCAATTACCAAGTTAAGCTTTAGCAGAGCGCAAATGTCTGTGTGGCAGCGAATGCAGTTCCAAGGGACAGTGAAAACCAGCTAGAGCTTTCAGTGCTGGCAGATTTCCTGTGGGCGCAATGTCTGGACGTTTCCAATTTGGCAGCCGGGCTCTGCCAGAGAGAGATACAGAGTGTTGCCCCATTACGAAGCAATGCTTTAGCAGAGCGCGAATGTCTGTGTGGCAGCGAATGCAGTTCCAAGGGACAGTGAAAACCAGCTAGAGCTTTCAGTGCTGGCAGCTTTCCTGTGGGCGCAATGTCTGGACGTTTCCAATTTGGCAGCCGGGCTCTGCCAGAGAGAGATACAGAGTGTTGCCCCATTACGAAGCAATGCTTTAGCAGAGCGCGAATGTCTGTGTGGCAGCGAATGCAGTTCCAAGGGACAGTGAAAACCAGCTAGAGCTTTCAGTGCTGGCAGCTTTCCTGTGGGTGCAATGTCTGGACGTTTCCAATTTGGCAGCCGGGCTCTGCCAGAGAGAGATACAGAGTGTTGCCCCATTACGAAGCAATGCTTTAGCAGAGCGCAAATGTCTGTGTGGCAGCGAATGCAGTTCCAAGGGACAGTGAAAACCAGCTAGAGCTTTCAGTGCTGGCAGCTTTCCTGTGGGCGCAATGTCTGGACGTTTCCAATTTGGCAGCCGGGCTCTGCCAGAGAGAGATACAGAGTGTTGCCCCATTACGAAGCAATGCTTTAGCAGAGCGCGAATGTCTGTGTGGCAGCGAAAGCAGTTCCAAGGGACAGTGAAAACCAGCTAGAGCTTTCAGTGCTGGCAGCTTTCCTGTGGGCGCAATGTCTGGACGTTTCCAATTTGGCAGCCGGGCTCTGCCAGAGAGAGATCCAGAGTGTTGCCCCATTACGAAGCAATGCTTTAGCAGAGCGCGAATGTCTGTGTGGCAGCGAATGCAGTTCCAAGGGACAGTGAAAACCAGCTAGAGCTTTCAGTGCTGGCAGCTTTCCTGTGGGCGCAATGTCTGGACGTTTCCAATTTGGCAGCCGGGCTCTGCCAGAGAGAGATACAGAGTGTTGCCCCATTACGAAGCAATGCTTTAGCAGAGCGCGAATGTCTGTGTGGCAGCGAATGCAGTTCCAAGGGACAGTGAAAACCAGCTAGAGCTTTCAGTGCTGGCAGCTTTCCTGTGGGCGCAATCTCTGGACGTTTCCAATTTGGCAGCCGGGCTCTGCCAGAGAGAGATACAGAGTGTTGCCCCATTAGGAAGCAATGCTTTAGCAGAGCGCGAATGTCTGTGTGGCAGCGAATGCAGTTCCAAGGGACAGTGAAAACCAGCTAGAGCTTTCAGTGCTGGCAGCTTTCCTGTGGGCGCAATGTCTGGACGTTTCCAATTTGGCAGCCGGGCTCTGCCAGAGAGAGATACAGAGTGTTGCCCCATTACGAAGCAATGCTTTAGCAGAGCGCGAATGTCTGTGTGGCAGCGAATGCAGTTCCAAGGGACAGTGAAAACCAGCTAGAGCTTTCAGTGCTGGCAGCTTTCCTGTGGGCGCAATGTCTGGACGTTTCCAATTTGGCAGCCGGGCTCTGCCAGAGAGAGATACAGAGTGTTGCCCCATTACGAAGCAATGCTTTAGCAGAGCGCGAATGTCTGTGTGGCAGCGAATGCAGTTCCAAGGGACAGTGAAAACCAGCTAGAGCTTTCAGTGCTGGCAGCTTTCCTGTGGGCGCAATCTCTGGACGTTTCCAATTTGGCAGCCGGGCTCTGCCAGAGAGAGATACAGAGTGTTGCCCCATTAGGAAGCAATGCTTTAGCAGAGCGCGAATGTCTGTGTGGCAGCGAATGCAGTTCCAAGGGACAGTGAAAACCAGCTAGAGCTTTCAGTGCTGGCAGCTTTCCTGTGGGCGCAATGTCTGGACGTTTCCAATTTGGCAGCCGGGCTCTGCCAGAGAGAGATACAGAGTGTTGCCCCATTACGAAGCAATGCTTTAGCAGAGCGCGAATGTCTGTGTGGCAGCGAATGCAGTTCCAAGGGACAGTGAAAACCAGCTAGAGCTTTCAGTGCTGGCAGCTTTCCTGTGGGCGCAATGTCTGGACGTTTCCAATTTGGCAGCCGGGCTCTGCCAGAGAGAGATACAGAGTGTTGCCCCATTACGAAGCAATGCTTTAGCAGAGCGCGAATGTCTGTGTGGCAGCGAATGCAGTTCCAAGGGACAGTGAAAACCAGCTAGAGCTTTCAGTGCTGGCAGCTTTCCTGTGGGCGCAATGTCTGGACGTTTCCAATTTGGCAGCCGGGCTCTGCCAGAGAGAGATACAGAGTGTTGCCCCATTACGAAGCAATGCTTTAGCAGAGCGCGAATGTCTGTGTGGCAGCGAATGCAGTTCCAAGGGACAGTGAAAACCAGCTAGAGCTTTCAGTGCTGGCAGCTTTCCTGTGGGCGCAATCTCTGGACGTTTCCAATTTGGCAGCCGGGCTCTGCCAGAGAGAGATACAGAGTGTTGCCCCATTACGAAGCAATGCTTTAGCAGAGCGCGAATGTCTGTGTGGCAGCGAATGCAGTTCCAAGGGACAGTGAAAACCAGCTAGAGCTTTCAGTGCTGGCAGCTTTCCTGTGGGCGCAATGTCTGGACGTTTCCAATTTGGCAGCCGGGCTCTGCCAGAGAGAGATACAGAGTGTTGCCCCATTACGAAGCAATGCTTTAGCAGAGCGCGAATGTCTGTGTGGCAGCGAATGCAGTTCCAAGGGACAGTGAAAACCAGCTAGAGCTTTCAGTGCTGGCAGCTTTCCTGTGGGCGCAATGTCTGGACGTTTCCAATTTGGCAGCCGGGCTCTGCCAGAGAGAGATACAGAGTGTTGCCCCATTACGAAGCAATGCTTTAGCAGAGCGCGAATGTCTGTGTGGCAGCGAATGCAGTTCCAAGGGACAGTGAAAACCAGCTAGAGCTTTCAGTGCTGGCAGCTTTCCTGTGGGCGCAATCTCTGGACGTTACCAATTTGGCAGCCGGGCTCTGCCAGAGAGAGATACAGAGTGTTGCCCAATTACCAAGTTAAGCTTTAGCAGAGCGCGAATGTCTGTGTGGCAGCGAATGCAGTTCCAAGGGACAGTGAAAACCAGCTAGAGCTTTCAGTGCTGGCAGCTTTCCTGTGGGCGCAATGTCTGGACGTTTCCAATTTGGCAGCCGGGCTCTGCCAGAGAGAGATACAGAGTGTTGCCCAATTACCAAGTTAAGCTTTAGCAGAGCGCGAATGTCTGTGTGGCAGCGAATGCAGTTCCAAGGGACAGTGAAAACCAGCTAGAGCTTTCAGTGCTGGCAGCTTTCCTGTGGGCGCAATGTCTGGACGTTTCCAATTTGGCAGCCGGGCTCTGCCAGAGAGAGATACAGAGTGTTGCCCCATTACGAAGCAATGCTTTAGCAGAGCGCGAATGTCTGTGTGGCAGCGAATGCAGTTCCAAGGGACAGTGAAAACCAGCTAGAGCTTTCAGTGCTGGCAGCTTTCCTGTGGGCGCAATGTCTGGACGTTTCCAATTTGGCAGCCGGGCTCTGCCAGAGAGAGATACAGAGTGTTGCCCCATTACGAAGCAATGCTTTAGCAGAGCGCGAATGTCTGTGTGGCAGCGAATGCAGTTCCAAGGGACAGTGAAAACCAGCTAGAGCTTTCAGTGCTGGCAGCTTTCCTGTGGGCGCAATGTCTGGACGTTTCCAATTTGGCAGCCGGGCTCTGCCAGAGAGAGATACAGAGTGTTGCCCCATTACGAAGCAATGCTTTAGCAGAGCGCAAATGTCTGTGTGGCAGCGAATGCAGTTCCAAGGGACAGTGAAAACCAGCTAGAGCTTTCAGTGCTGGCAGCTTTCCTGTGGGCGCAATGTCTGGACGTTTCCAATTTGGCAGCCGGGCTCTGCCAGAGAGAGATACAGAGTGTTGCCCCATTACGAAGCAATGCTTTAGCAGAGCGCGAATGTCTGTGTGGCAGCGAATGCAGTTCCAAGGGACAGTGAAAACCAGCTAGAGCTTTCAGTGCTGGCAGCTTTCCTGTGGGCGCAATGTCTGGACGTTTCCAATTTGGCAGCCGGGCTCTGCCAGAGAGAGATCCAGAGTGTTGCCCCATTACGAAGCAATGCTTTAGCAGAGCGCGAATGTCTGTGTGGCAGCGAATGCAGTTCCAAGGGACAGTGAAAACCAGCTAGAGCTTTCAGTGCTGGCAGCTTTCCTGTGGGCGCAATGTCTGGACGTTTCCAATTTGGCAGCCGGGCTCTGCCAGAGAGAGATACAGAGTGTTGCCCCATTACGAAGCAATGCTTTAGCAGAGCGCGAATGTCTGTGTGGCAGCGAATGCAGTTCCAAGGGACAGTGAAAACCAGCTAGAGCTTTCAGTGCTGGCAGCTTTCCTGTGGGCGCAATCTCTGGACGTTTCCAATTTGGCAGCCGGGCTCTGCCAGAGAGAGATACAGAGTGTTGCCCCATTAGGAAGCAATGCTTTAGCAGAGCGCGAATGTCTGTGTGGCAGCGAATGCAGTTCCAAGGGACAGTGAAAACCAGCTAGAGCTTTCAGTGCTGGCAGCTTTCCTGTGGGCGCAATGTCTGGACGTTTCCAATTTGGCAGCCGGGCTCTGCCAGAGAGAGATACAGAGTGTTGCCCCATTACGAAGCAATGCTTTAGCAGAGCGCGAATGTCTGTGTGGCAGCGAATGCAGTTCCAAGGGACAGTGAAAACCAGCTAGAGCTTTCAGTGCTGGCAGCTTTCCTGTGGGCGCAATGTCTGGACGTTTCCAATTTGGCAGCCGGGCTCTGCCAGAGAGAGATACAGAGTGTTGCCCCATTACGAAGCAATGCTTTAGCAGACCGCGAATGTCTGTGTGGCAGCGAATGCAGTTCCAAGGGACAGTGAAAACCAGCTAGAGCTTTCAGTGCTGGCAGCTTTCCTGTGGGCGCAATGTCTGGACGTTTCCAATTTGGCAGCCGGGCTCTGCCAGAGAGAGATACAGAGTGTTGCCCCATTACGAAGCAATGCTTTAGCAGAGCGCGAATGTCTGTGTGGCAGCGAATGCAGTTCCAAGGGACAGTGAAAACCAGCTAGAGCTTTCAGTGCTGGCAGCTTTCCTGTGGGCGCAATCTCTGGACGTTTCCAATTTGGCAGCCGGGCTCTGCCAGAGAGAGATACAGAGTGTTGCCCCATTACGAAGCAATGCTTTAGCAGAGCGCGAATGTCTGTGTGGCAGCGAATGCAGTTCCAAGGGACAGTGAAAACCAGCTAGAGCTTTCAGTGCTGGCAGCTTTCCTGTGGGCGCAATGTCTGGACGTTTCCAATTTGGCAGCCGGGCTCTGCCAGAGAGAGATACAGAGTGTTGCCCCATTACGAAGCAATGCTTTAGCAGAGCGCGAATGTCTGTGTGGCAGCGAATGCAGTTCCAAGGGACAGTGAAAACCAGCTAGAGCTTTCAGTTCTGGCAGCTTTCCTGTGGGCGCAATCTCTGGACGTTTCCAATTTGGCAGCCGGGCTCTGCCAGAGAGAGATACAGAGTGTTGCCCAATTACCAAGTTAAGCTTTAGCAGAGCGCGAATGTCTGTGTGGCAGCGAATGCAGTTCCAAGGGACAGTGAAAACCAGCTAGAGCTTTCAGTGCTGGCAGCTTTCCTGTGGGCGCAATGTCTGGACGTTTCCAATTTGGCAGCCGGGCTCTGCCAGAGAGAGATACAGAGTGTTGCCCCATTACGAAGCAATGCTTTAGCAGAGCGCGAATGTCTGTGTGGCAGCGAATGCAGTTCCAAGGGACAGTGAAAACCAGCTAGAGCTTTCAGTGCTGGCAGCTTTCCTGTGGGCGCAATGTCTGGACGTTTCCAATTTGGCAGCCGGGCTCTGCCAGAGAGAGATACAGAGTGTTGCCCCATTACGAAGCAATGCTTTAGCAGAGCGCGAATGTCTGTGTGGCAGCGAATGCAGTTCCAAGGGACAGTGAAAACCAGCTAGAGCTTTCAGTGCTGGCAGCTTTCCTGTGGGCGCAATGTCTGGACGTTTCCAATTTGGCAGCCGGGCTCTGCCAGAGAGAGATACAGAGTGTTGCCCCATTACGAAGCAATGCTTTAGCAGAGCGCGAATGTCTGTGTGGCAGCGAATGCAGTTCCAAGGGACAGTGAAAACCAGCTAGAGCTTTCAGTGCTGGCAGCTTTCCTGTGGGCGCAATGTCTCGACGTTTCCAATTTGGCAGCCGGGCTCTGCCAGAGAGAGATACAGAGTGTTGCCCAATTACCAAGTTAAGCTTTAGCAGAGCGCGAATGTCTGTGTGGCAGCGAATGCAGTTCCAAGGGACAGTGAAAACCAGCTAGAGCTTTCAGTGCTGGCAGCTTTCCTGTGGGCGCAATGTCTGGACGTTTCCAATTTGGCAGCCGGGCTCTGCCAGAGAGAGATACAGAGTGTTGCCCCATTACGAAGCAATGCTTTAGCAGAGCGCGAATGTCTGTGTGGCAGCGAATGCAGTTCCAAGGGACAGTGAAAACCAGCTAGAGCTTTCAGTGCTGGCAGCTTTCCTGTGGGCGCAATGTCTGGACGTTTCCAATTTGGCAGCCGGGCTCTGCCAGAGAGAGATACAGAGTGTTGCCCCATTACGAAGCAATGCTTTAGCAGAGCGCGAATGTCTGTGTGGCAGCGAATGCAGTTCCAAGGGACAGTGAAAACCAGCTAGAGCTTTCAGTGCTGGCAGCTTTCCTGTGGGCGCAATGTCTGGACGTTTCCAATTTGGCAGCCGGGCTCTGCCAGAGAGAGATACAGAGTGTTGCCCCATTAGGAAGCAATGCTTTAGCAGAGCGCGAATGTCTGTGTGGCAGCGAATGCAGTTCCAAGGGACAGTGAAAACCAGCTAGAGCTTTCAGTGCTGGCAGCTTTCCTGTGGGCGCAATGTCTGGACGTTTCCAATTTGGCAGCCGGGCTCTGCCAGAGAGAGATACAGAGTGTTGCTCCATGAGGAAGCAATGCTTTAGCAGAGCGCGAATGTCTGTGTGGCAGCGAAAGCAGTTCCAAGGGACAGTGAAAACCAGCTAGAGCTTTCAGTGCTGGCAGCTTTCCTGTGGGCGCAATCTCTGGACGTTTCCAATTTGGCAGCCGGGCTCTGCCAGAGAGAGATACAGAGTGTTGCCCCATTACGAAGCAATGCTTTAGCAGAGCGCGAATGTCTGTGTGGCAGCGAATGCAGTTCCAAGGGACAGTGAAAACCAGCTAGAGCTTTCAGTGCTGGCAGCTTTCCTGTGGGCGCAATGTCTGGACGTTTCCAATTTGGCAGCCGGGCTCTGCCAGAGAGAGATACAGAGTGTTGCCCCATTACGAAGCAATGCTTTAGCAGAGCGCGAATGTCTGTGTGGCAGCGAATGCAGTTCCAAGGGACAGTGAAAACCAGCTAGAGCTTTCAGTGCTGGCAGCTTTCCTGTGGGCGCAATCTCTGGACGTTTACAATTTGGCAGCCGGGCTCTGCCAGAGAGAGATACAGAGTGTTGCCCCATTACGAAGCAATGCTTTAGCAGAGCGCGAATGTCTGTGTGGCAGCGAATGCAGTTCCAAGGGACAGTGAAAACCAGCTAGAGCTTTCAGTGCTGGCAGCTTTCCTGTGGGCACAATCTCTGGACGTTTCCAATTTGGCAGCCGGGCTCTGCCAGAGAGAGATACAGAGTGTTGCCCCATTACGAAGCAATGCTTTAGCAGAGCGCGAATGTCTGTGTGGCAGCGAATGCAGTTCCAAGGGACAGTGAAAACCAGCTAGAGCTTTCAGTGCTGGCAGCTTTCCTGTGGGCGCAATGTCTGGACGTTTCCAATTTGGCAGCCGGGCTCTGCCAGAGAGAGATACAGAGTGTTGCCCCATTACGAAGCAATGCTTTAGCAGAGCGCGAATGTCTGTGTGGCAGCGAATGCAGTTCCAAGGGACAGTGAAAACCAGCTAGAGCTTTCAGTTCTGGCAGCTTTCCTGTGGGCGCAATCTCTGGACGTTTCCAATTTGGCAGCCGGGCTCTGCCAGAGAGAGATACAGAGTGTTGCCCAATTACCAAGTTAAGCTTTAGCAGAGCGCGAATGTCTGTGTGGCAGCGAATGCAGTTCCAAGGGACAGTGAAAACCAGCTAGAGCTTTCAGTGCTGGCAGCTTTCCTGTGGGCGCAATGTCTGGACGTTTCCAATTTGGCAGCCGGGCTCTGCCAGAGAGAGATACAGAGTGTTGCCCCATTACGAAGCAATGCTTTAGCAGAGCGCGAATGTCTGTGTGGCAGCGAATGCAGTTCCAAGGGACAGTGAAAACCAGCTAGAGCTTTCAGTGCTGGCAGCTTTCCTGTGGGCGCAATGTCTGGACGTTTCCAATTTGGCAGCCGGGCTCTGCCAGAGAGAGATACAGAGTGTTGCCCCATTACGAAGCAATGCTTTAGCAGAGCGCGAATGTCTGTGTGGCAGCGAATGCAGTTCCAAGGGACAGTGAAAACCAGCTAGAGCTTTCAGTGCTGGCAGCTTTCCTGTGGGCGCAATCTCTGGACGTTTCCAATTTGGCAGCCGGGCTCTGCCAGAGAGAGATACAGAGTGTTGCCCCATTACGAAGCAATGCTTTAGCAGAGCGCGAATGTCTGTGTGGCAGCGAATGCAGTTCCAAGGGACAGTGAAAACCAGCTAGAGCTTTCAGTGCTGGCAGCTTTCCTGTGGGCGCAATCTCTGGACGTTTCCAATTTGGCAGCCGGGCTCTGCCAGAGAGAGATACAGAGTGTTGCCCAATTACCAAGTTAAGCTTTAGCAGAGCGCGAATGTCTGTGTGGCAGCGAATGCAGTTCCAAGGGACAGTGAAAACCAGCTAGAGCTTTCAGTGCTGGCAGCTTTCCTGTGGGCGCAATGTCTGGACGTTTCCAATTTGGCAGCCGGGCTCTGCCAGAGAGAGATACAGAGTGTTGCCCCATTACGAAGCAATGCTTTAGCAGAGCGCGAATGTCTGTGTGGCAGCGAATGCAGTTCCAAGGGACAGTGAAAACCAGCTAGAGCTTTCAGTGCTGGCAGCTTTCCTGTGGGCGCAATGTCTGGACGTTTCCAATTTGGCAGCCGGGCTCTGCCAGAGAGAGATACAGAGTGTTGCCCCATTACGAAGCAATGCTTTAGCAGAGCGCGAATGTCTGTGTGGCAGCGAATGCAGTTCCAAGGGACAGTGAAAACCAGCTAGAGCTTTCAGTGCTGGCAGCTTTCCTGTGGGCGCAATGTCTGGACGTTTCCAATTTGGCAGCCGGGCTCTGCCAGAGAGAGATACAGAGTGTTGCCCCATTAGGAAGCAATGCTTTAGCAGAGCGCGAATGTCTGTGTGGCAGCGAAAGCAGTTCCAAGGGACAGTGAAAACCAGCTAGAGCTTTCAGTGCTGGCAGCTTTCCTGTGGGCGCAATCTCTGGACGTTTCCAATTTGGCAGCCGGGCTCTGCCAGAGAGAGATACAGAGTGTTGCCCCATTACGAAGCAATGCTTTAGCAGAGCGCGAATGTCTGTGTGGCAGCGAATGCAGTTCCAAGGGACAGTGAAAACCAGCTAGAGCTTTCAGTGCTGGCAGCTTTCCTGTGGGCGCAATGTCTGGACGTTTCCAATTTGGCAGCCGGGCTCTGCCAGAGAGAGATACAGAGTGTTGCCCCATTACGAAGCAATGCTTTAGCAGAGCGCGAATGTCTGTGTGGCAGCGAATGCAGTTCCAAGGGACAGTGAAAACCAGCTAGAGCTTTCAGTGCTGGCAGCTTTCCTGTGGGCGCAATCTCTGGACGTTTACAATTTGGCAGCCGGGCTCTGCCAGAGAGAGATACAGAGTGTTGCCCCATTACGAAGCAATGCTTTAGCAGAGCGCGAATGTCTGTGTGGCAGCGAATGCAGTTCCAAGGGACAGTGAAAACCAGCTAGAGCTTTCAGTGCTGGCAGCTTTCCTGTGGGCACAATCTCTGGACGTTTCCAATTTGGCAGCCGGGCTCTGCCAGAGAGAGATACAGAGTGTTGCCCCATTACGAAGCAAAGCTTTAGCAGAGCGCGAATGTCTGTGTGGCAGCGAAAGCAGTTCCAAGGGACAGTGAAAACCAGCTAGAGCTTTCAGTGCTGGCAGCTTTCCTGTGGGCGCAATCTCTGGACGTTTCCAATTTGGCAGCCGGGCTCTGCCAGAGAGAGATACAGAGTGTTGCCCCATTACGAAGCAATGCTTTAGCAGAGCGCGAATGTCTGTGTGGCAGCGAATGCAGTTCCAAGGGACAGTGAAAACCAGCTAGAGCTTTCAGTGCTGGCAGCTTTCCTGTGGGCGCAATGTCTGGACGTTTCCAATTTGGCAGCCGGGCTCTGCCAGAGAGAGATACAGAGTGTTGCCCCATTACGAAGCAATGCTTTAGCAGAGCGCGAATGTCTGTGTGGCAGCGAATGCAGTTCCAAGGGACAGTGAAAACCAGCTAGAGCTTTCAGTGCTGGCAGCTTTCCTGTGGGCGCAATGTCTGGACGTTTCCAATTTGGCAGCCGGGCTCTGCCAGAGAGAGATACAGAGTGTTGCCCCATTACGAAGCAATGCTTTAGCAGAGCGCGAATGTCTGTGTGGCAGCGAATGCAGTTCCAAGGGACAGTGAAAACCAGCTAGAGCTTTCAGTGCTGGCAGCTTTCCTGTGGGCGCAATGTCTGGACGTTTCCAATTTGGCAGCCGGGCTCTGCCAGAGAGAGATACAGAGTGTTGCCCCATTACGAAGCAATGCTTTAGCAGAGCGCGAATGTCTGTGTGGCAGCGAATGCAGTTCCAAGGGACAGTGAAAACCAGCTAGAGCTTTCAGTGCTGGCAGCTTTCCTGTGGGCGCAATGTCTGGACGTTTCCAATTTGGCAGCCGGGCTCTGCCAGAGAGAGATACAGAGTGTTGCCCCATTACGAAGCAATGCTTTAGCAGAGCGCGAATGTCTGTGTGGCAGCGAATGCAGTTCCAAGGGACAGTGAAAACCAGCTAGAGCTTTCAGTGCTGGCAGCTTTCCTGTGGGCGCAATCTCCGGACGTTTCCAATTTGGCAGCCGGGCTCTGCCAGAGAGAGATACAGAGTGTTGCCCCATTACGAAGCAATGCTTTAGCAGAGCGCGAATGTCTGTGTGGCAGCGAATGCAGTTCCAAGGGACAGTGAAAACCAGCTAGAGCTTTCAGTGCTGGCAGCTTTCCTGTGGGCGCAATCTCTGGACGTTTACAATTTGGCAGCCGGGCTCTGCCAGAGAGAGATACAGAGTGTTGCCCCATTACGAAGCAATGCTTTAGCAGAGCGCGAATGTCTGTGTGGCAGCGAATGCAGTTCCAAGGGACAGTGAAAACCAGCTAGAGCTTTCAGTGCTGGCAGCTTTCCTGTGGGCGCAATGTCTCGACGTTTCCAATTTGGCAGCCGGGCTCTGCCAGAGAGAGATACAGAGTGTTGCCCAATTACCAAGTTAAGCTTTAGCAGAGCGCAAATGTCTGTGTGGCAGCGAATGCAGTTCCAAGGGACAGTGAAAACCAGCTAGAGCTTTCAGTGCTGGCAGCTTTCCTGTGGGCGCAATGTCTGGACGTTTCCAATTTGGCAGCCGGGCTCTGCCAGAGAGAGATACAGAGTGTTGCCCCATTACGAAGCAATGCTTTAGCAGAGCGCGAATGTCTGTGTGGCAGCGAATGCAGTTCCAAGGGACAGTGAAAACCAGCTAGAGCTTTCAGTGCTGGCAGCTTTCCTGTGGGCGCAATCTCTGGACGTTTCCAATTTGGCAGCCGGGCTGTGCCAGAGATACAGAGTGTTGCCCCATTACGAAGCAATGCTTTAGCAGAGCGCGAATGTCTGTGTGGCAGCGAATGCAGTTCCAAGGGACAGTGAAAACCAGCTAGAGCTTTCAGTGCTGGCAGCTTTCCTGTGGGCGCAATGTCTGGACGTTTCCAATTTGGCAGCCGGGCTCTGCCAGAGAGAGATACAGAGTGTTGCCCCATTAGGAAGCAATGCTTTAGCAGAGCGCGAATGTCTGTGTGGCAGCGAAAGCAGTTCCAAGGGACAGTGAAAACCAGCTAGAGCTTTCAGTGCTGGCAGCTTTCCTGTGGGCGCAATCTCTGGACGTTTCCAATTTGGCAGCCGGGCTCTGCCAGAGAGACATACAGAGTGTTGCCCCGTTACGAAGCAATGCTTTAGCAGAGCGCGAATGTCTGTGTGGCAGCGAATGCAGTTCCAAGGGACAGTGAAAACCAGCTAGAGCTTTCAGTGCTGGCAGCTTTCCTGTGGGCGCAATCTCTGGACGTTTCCAATTTGGCAGCCGGGCTCTGCCAGAGAGAGATACAGAGTGTTGCCCCATTAGGAAGCAATGCTTTAGCAGAGCGCGAATGTCTGTGTGGCAGCGAATGCAGTTCCAAGGGACAGTGAAAACCAGCTAGAGCTTTCAGTGCTGGCAGCTTTCCTGTGGGCGCAATGTCTGGACGTTTCCAATTTGGCAGCCGGGCTCTGCCAGAGAGAGATACAGAGTGTTGCCCCATTAGGAAGCAATGCTTTAGCAGAGCGCGAATGTCTGTGTGGCAGCGAATGCAGTTCCAAGGGACAGTGAAAACCAGCTAGAGCTTTCAGTGCTGGCAGCTTTCCTGTGGGCACAATGTCTGGACGTTTCCAATTTGGCAGCCGGGCTCTGCCAGAGAGAGATACAGAGTGTTGCCCCATTACGAAGCAATGCTTTAGCAGAGCGCGAATGTCTGTGTGGCAGCGAATGCAGTTCCAAGGGACAGTGAAAACCAGCTAGAGCTTTCAGTGCTGGCAGCTTTCCTGTGGGCGCAATGTCTGGACGTTTCCAATTTGGCAGCCGGGCTCTGCCAGAGAGAGATACAGAGTGTTGCCCCATTACGAAGCAATGCTTTAGCAGAGCGCGAATGTCTGTGTGGCAGCGAATGCAGTTCCAAGGGACAGTGAAAACCAGCTAGAGCTTTCAGTGCTGGCAGCTTTCCTGTGGGCACAATCTCTGGACGTTTCCAATTTGGCAGCCGGGCTCTGCCAGAGAGAGATACAGAGTGTTGCCCCATTACGAAGCAATGCTTTAGCAGAGCGCGAATGTCTGTGTGGCAGCGAAAGCAGTTCCAAGGGACAGTGAAAACCAGCTAGAGCTTTCAGTGCTGGCAGCTTTCCTGTGGGCGCAATGTCTGGACGTTTCCAATTTGGCAGCCGGGCTCTGCCAGAGAGAGATACAGAGTGTTGCCCCATTACGAAGCAATGCTTTAGCAGAGCGCGAATGTCTGTGTGGCAGCGAATGCAGTTCCAAGGGACAGTGAAAACCAGCTAGAGCTTTCAGTTCTGGCAGCTTTCCTGTGGGCGCAATCTCTGGACGTTTCCAATTTGGCAGCCGGGCTCTGCCAGAGAGAGATACAGAGTGTTGCCCAATTACCAAGTTAAGCTTTAGCAGAGCGCGAATGTCTGTGTGGCAGCGAATGCAGTTCCAAGGGACAGTGAAAACCAGCTAGAGCTTTCAGTGCTGGCAGCTTTCCTGTGGGCGCAATGTCTGGACGTTTCCAATTTGGCAGCCGGGCTCTGCCAGAGAGAGATACAGAGTGTTGCCCCATTACGAAGCAATGCTTTAGCAGAGCGCGAATGTCTGTGTGGCAGCGAATGCAGTTCCAAGGGACAGTGAAAACCAGCTAGAGCTTTCAGTGCTGGCAGCTTTCCTGTGGGCGCAATGTCTGGACGTTTCCAATTTGGCAGCCGGGCTCTGCCAGAGAGAGATACAGAGTGTTGCCCCATTAGGAAGCAATGCTTTAGCAGAGCGCGAATGTCTGTGTGGCAGCGAATGCAGTTCCAAGGGACAGTGAAAACCAGCTAGAGCTTTCAGTGCTGGCAGCTTTCCTGTGGGCGCAATGTCTGGACGTTTCCAATTTGGCAGCCGGGCTCTGCCAGAGAGAGATACAGAGTGTTGCTCCCTGAGGAAGCAATGCTTTAGCAGGCAGAGCGCGAATGTCTGTGTGGCAGCGAATGCAGTTCCAAGGGACAGTGAAAACCAGCTAGAGCTTTCAGTGCTGGCAGCTTTCCTGTGGGCGCAATGTCTGGACGTTTCCAATTTGGCAGCCGGGCTCTGCCAGAGAGAGATACAGAGTGTTGCCCCATTACGAAGCAATACTTTAGCAGAGCGCGAATGTCTGTGTGGCAGCGAATGCAGTTCCAAGGGACAGTGAAAACCAGCTAGAGCTTTCAGTGCTGGCAGCTTTCCTGTGGGCGCAATGTCTGGACGTTTCCAATTTGGCAGCCGGGCTCTGCCAGAGAGAGATCCAGAGTGTTGCCCCATTACGAAGCAATGCTTTAGCAGAGCGCGAATGTCTGTGTGGCAGCGAATGCAGTTCCAAGGGACAGTGAAAACCAGCTAGAGCTTTCAGTGCTGGCAGCTTTCCTGTGGGCGCAATGTCTGGACGTTTCCAATTTGGCAGCCGGGCTCTGCCAGAGAGAGATCCAGAGTGTTGCCCCATTACGAAGCAATGCTTTAGCAGAGCGCGAATGTCTGTGTGGCAGCGAATGCAGTTCCAAGGGACAGTGAAAACCAGCTAGAGCTTTCAGTTCTGGCAGCTTTCCTGTGGGCGCAATGTCTGGACGTTTCCAATTTGGCAGCCGGGCTCTGCCAGAGAGAGATCCAGAGTGTTGCCCCATTACGAAGCAATGCTTTAGCAGAGCGCGAATGTCTGTGTGGCAGCGAATGCAGTTCCAAGGGACAGTGAAAACCAGCTAGAGCTTTCAGTGCTGGCAGCTTTCCTGTGGGCGCAATGTCTGGACGTTTCCAATTTGGCAGCCGGGCTCTGCCAGAGAGAGATACAGAGTGTTGCCCCATTACGAAGCAATGCTTTAGCAGAGCGCGAATGTCTGTGTGGCAGCGAATGCAGTTCCAAGGGACAGTGAAAACCAGCTAGAGCTTTCAGTGCCGGCAGCTTTCCTGTGGGCGCAATGTCTGGACGTTTCCAATTTGGCAGCCGGGCTCTGCCAGAGAGAGATCCAGAGTGTTGCCCCATTACGAAGCAATGCTTTAGCAGAGCGCGAATGTCTGTGTGGCAGCGAATGCAGTTCCAAGGGACAGTGAAAACCAGCTAGAGCTTTCAGTGCTGGCAGCTTTCCTGTGGGCGCAATGTCTGGACGTTTCCAATTTGGCAGCCGGGCTCTGCCAGAGAGAGATACAGAGTGTTGCCCCATTACGAAGCAATGCTTTAGCAGAGCGCGAATGTCTGTGTGGCAGCGAATGCAGTTCCAAGGGACAGTGAAAACCAGCTAGAGCTTTCAGTGCTGGCAGCTTTCCTGTGGGCGCAATGTCTGGACGTTTCCAATTTGGCAGCCGGGCTCTGCCAGAGAGAGATACAGAGTGTTGCCCCATTAGGAAGGAATGCTTTAGCAGAGCGCGAATGTCTGTGTGGCAGCGAATGCAGTTCCAAGGGACAGTGAAAACCAGCTAGAGCTTTCAGTGCTGGCAGCTTTCCTGTGGGCGCAATCTCTGGACGTTTCCAATTTGGCAGCCGGGCTCTGCCAGAGAGAGATACAGAGTGTTGCCCCATTACGAAGCAATGCTTTAGCAGAGCGCGAATGTCTGTGTGGCAGCGAATGCAGTTCCAAGGGACAGTGAAAACCAGCTAGAGCTTTCAGTGCTGGCAGCTTTCCTGTGGGCGCAATCTCTGGACGTTTCCAATTTGGCAGCCGGGCTCTGCCAGAGAGAGATACAGAGTGTTGCCCAATTACCAAGTTAAGCTTTAGCAGAGCGCGAATGTCTGTGTGGCAGCGAATGCAGTTCCAAGGGACAGTGAAAACCAGCTAGAGCTTTCAGTGCTGGCAGCTTTCCTGTGGGCGCAATGTCTGGACGTTTCCAATTTGGCAGCCGGGCTCTGCCAGAGAGAGATACAGAGTGTTGCCCCATTACGAAGCAATGCTTTAGCAGAGCGCGAATGTCTGTGTGGCAGCGAATGCAGTTCCAAGGGACAGTGAAAACCAGCTAGAGCTTTCAGTGCTGGCAGCTTTCCTGTGGGCGCAATGTCTGGACGTTTCCAATTTGGCAGCCGGGCTCTGCCAGAGAGAGATACAGAGTGTTGCCCCATTACGAAGCAATGCTTTAGCAGAGCGCGAATGTCTGTGTGGCAGCGAATGCAGTTCCAAGGGACAGTGAAAACCAGCTAGAGCTTTCAGTGCTGGCAGCTTTCCTGTGGGCGCAATGTCTGGACGTTTCCAATTTGGCAGCCGGGCTCTGCCAGAGAGAGATACAGAGTGTTGCCCCATTAGGAAGGAATGCTTTAGCAGAGCGCGAATGTCTGTGTGGCAGCGAATGCAGTTCCAAGGGACAGTGAAAACCAGCTAGAGCTTTCAGTGCTGGCAGCTTTCCTGTGGGCGCAATCTCTGGACGTTTCCAATTTGGCAGCCGGGCTCTGCCAGAGAGAGATCCAGAGTGTTGCCCCATTACGAAGCAATGCTTTAGCAGAGCGCGAATGTCTGTGTGGCAGCGAATGCAGTTCCAAGGGACAGTGAAAATCAGCTAGAGCTTTCAGTGCTGGCAGCTTTCCTGTGGGCGCAATCTCTGGACGTTTCCAATTTGGCAGCCGGGCTCTGCCAGAGAGAGATCCAGAGTGTTGCCCCATTACGAAGCAATGCTTTAGCAGAGCGCGAATGTCTGTGTGGCAGCGAATGCAGTTCCAAGGGACAGTGAAAACCAGCTAGAGCTTTCAGTGCTGGCAGCTTTCCTGTGGGCGCAATGTCTGGACGTTTCCAATTTGGCAGCCGGGCTCTGCCAGAGAGAGATCCAGAGTGTTGCCCCATTACGAAGCAATGCTTTAGCAGAGCGCGAATGTCTGTGTGGCAGCGAATGCAGTTCCAAGGGACAGTGAAAACCAGCTAGAGCTTTCAGTGCTGGCAGCTTTCCTGTGGGCGCAATGTCTGGACGTTTCCAATTTGGCAGCCGGGCTCTGCCAGAGAGAGATACAGAGTGTTGCCCCATTAGGAAGCAATGCTTTAGCAGAGCGCGAATGTCTGTGTGGCAGCGAATGCAGTTCCAAGGGACAGTGAAAACCAGCTAGAGCTTTCAGTGCTGGCAGCTTTCCTGTGGGCGCAATGTCTGGACGTTTCCAATTTGGCAGCCGGGCTCTGCCAGAGAGAGATACAGAGTGTTGCCCCATTACGAAGCAATACTTTAGCAGAGCGCGAATGTCTGTGTGGCAGCGAATGCAGTTCCAAGGGACAGTGAAAACCAGCTAGAGCTTTCAGTGCTGGCAGCTTTCCTGTGGGCGCAATGTCTGGACGTTTCCAATTTGGCAGCCGGGCTCTGCCAGAGAGAGATCCAGAGTGTTGCCCCATTACGAAGCAATGCTTTAGCAGAGCGCGAATGTCTGTGTGGCAGCGAATGCAGTTCCAAGGGACAGTGAAAACCAGCTAGAGCTTTCAGTGCTGGCAGCTTTCCTGTGGGCGCAATGTCTGGACGTTTCCAATTTGGCAGCCGGGCTCTGCCAGAGAGAGATCCAGAGTGTTGCCCCATTACGAAGCAATGCTTTAGCAGAGCGCGAATGTCTGTGTGGCAGCGAATGCAGTTCCAAGGGACAGTGAAAACCAGCTAGAGCTTTCAGTTCTGGCAGCTTTCCTGTGGGCGCAATGTCTGGACGTTTCCAATTTGGCAGCCGGGCTCTGCCAGAGAGAGATCCAGAGTGTTGCCCCATTACGAAGCAATGCTTTAGCAGAGCGCGAATGTCTGTGTGGCAGCGAATGCAGTTCCAAGGGACAGTGAAAACCAGCTAGAGCTTTCAGTGCTGGCAGCTTTCCTGTGGGCGCAATGTCTGGACGTTTCCAATTTGGCAGCCGGGCTCTGCCAGAGAGAGATACAGAGTGTTGCCCCATTACGAAGCAATGCTTTAGCAGAGCGCGAATGTCTGTGTGGCAGCGAATGCAGTTCCAAGGGACAGTGAAAACCAGCTAGAGCTTTCAGTGCCGGCAGCTTTCCTGTGGGCGCAATGTCTGGACGTTTCCAATTTGGCAGCCGGGCTCTGCCAGAGAGAGATCCAGAGTGTTGCCCCATTACGAAGCAATGCTTTAGCAGAGCGCGAATGTCTGTGTGGCAGCGAATGCAGTTCCAAGGGACAGTGAAAACCAGCTAGAGCTTTCAGTGCTGGCAGCTTTCCTGTGGGCGCAATGTCTGGACGTTTCCAATTTGGCAGCCGGGCTCTGCCAGAGAGAGATACAGAGTGTTGCCCCATTACGAAGCAATGCTTTAGCAGAGCGCGAATGTCTGTGTGGCAGCGAATGCAGTTCCAAGGGACAGTGAAAACCAGCTAGAGCTTTCAGTGCTGGCAGCTTTCCTGTGGGCGCAATGTCTGGACGTTTCCAATTTGGCAGCCGGGCTCTGCCAGAGAGAGATACAGAGTGTTGCCCCATTAGGAAGGAATGCTTTAGCAGAGCGCGAATGTCTGTGTGGCAGCGAATGCAGTTCCAAGGGACAGTGAAAACCAGCTAGAGCTTTCAGTGCTGGCAGCTTTCCTGTGGGCGCAATCTCTGGACGTTTCCAATTTGGCAGCCGGGCTCTGCCAGAGAGAGATACAGAGTGTTGCCCCATTACGAAGCAATGCTTTAGCAGAGCGCGAATGTCTGTGTGGCAGCGAATGCAGTTCCAAGGGACAGTGAAAACCAGCTAGAGCTTTCAGTGCTGGCAGCTTTCCTGTGGGCGCAATGTCTGGACGTTTCCAATTTGGCAGCCGGGCTCTGCCAGAGAGAGATACAGAGTGTTGCCCCATTACGAAGCAATGCTTTAGCAGAGCGCGAATGTCTGTGTGGCAGCGAATGCAGTTCCAAGGGACAGTGAAAACCAGCTAGAGCTTTCAGTGCTGGCAGCTTTCCTGTGGGCGCAATGTCTGGACGTTTCCAATTTGGCAGCCGGGCTCTGCCAGAGAGAGATCCAGAGTGTTGCCCAATTACCAAGTTAAGCTTTAGCAGAGCGCGAATGTCTGTGTGGCAGCGAATGCAGTTCCAAGGGACAGTGAAAACCAGCTAGAGCTTTCAGTGCTGGCAGCTTTCCTGTGGGCGCAATGTCTGGACGTTTCCAATTTGGCAGCCGGGCTCTGCCAGAGAGAGATACAGAGTGTTGCCCCATTAGGAAGCAATGCTTTAGCAGAGCGCGAATGTCTGTGTGGCAGCGAATGCAGTTCCAAGGGACAGTGAAAACCAGCTAGAGCTTTCAGTGCTGGCAGCTTTCCTGTGGGCGCAATGTCTGGACGTTTCCAATTTGGCAGCCGGGCTCTGCCAGAGAGAGATACAGAGTGTTGCCCCATTACGAAGCAATGCTTTAGCAGAGCGCGAATGTCTGTGTGGCAGCGAATGCAGTTCCAAGGGACAGTGAAAACCAGCTAGAGCTTTCAGTGCTGGCAGCTTTCCTGTGGGCGCAATGTCTGGACGTTTCCAATTTGGCAGCCGGGCTCTGCCAGAGAGAGATCCAGAGTGTTGCCCCATTACGAAGCAATGCTTTAGCAGAGCGCGAATGTCTGTGTGGCAGCGAATGCAGTTCCAAGGGACAGTGAAAACCAGCTAGAGCTTTCAGTGCTGGCAGCTTTCCTGTGGGCGCAATGTCTGGACGTTTCCAATTTGGCAGCCGGGCTCTGCCAGAGAGAGATCCAGAGTGTTGCCCCATTACGAAGCAATGCTTTAGCAGAGCGCGAATGTCTGTGTGGCAGCGAATGCAGTTCCAAGGGACAGTGAAAACCAGCTAGAGCTTTCAGTGCTGGCAGCTTTCCTGTGGGCGCAATGTCTGGACGTTTCCAATTTGGCAGCCGGGCTCTGCCAGAGAGAGATCCAGAGTGTTGCCCCATTACGAAGCAATGCTTTAGCAGAGCGCGAATGTCTGTGTGGCAGCGAATGCAGTTCCAAGGGACAGTGAAAACCAGCTAGAGCTTTCAGTGCTGGCAGCTTTCCTGTGGGCGCAATGTCTGGACGTTTCCAATTTGGCAGCCGGGCTCTGCCAGAGAGAGATACAGAGTGTTGCCCCATTACGAAGCAATGCTTTAGCAGAGCGCGAATGTCTGTGTGGCAGCGAATGCAGTTCCAAGGGACAGTGAAAACCAGCTAGAGCTTTCAGTGCCGGCAGCTTTCCTGTGGGCGCAATGTCTGGACGTTTCCAATTTGGCAGCCGGGCTCTGCCAGAGAGAGATACAGAGTGTTGCCCCATTACGAAGCAATGCTTTAGCAGAGCGCGAATGTCTGTGTGGCAGCGAATGCAGTTCCAAGGGACAGTGAAAACCAGCTAGAGCTTTCAGTGCTGGCAGCTTTCCTGTGGGCGCAATGTCTGGACGTTTCCAATTTGGCAGCCGGGCTCTGCCAGAGAGAGATACAGAGTGTTGCCCCATTACGAAGCAATGCTTTAGCAGAGCGCGAATGTCTGTGTGGCAGCGAATGCAGTTCCAAGGGACAGTGAAAACCAGCTAGAGCTTTCAGTGCTGGCAGCTTTCCTGTGGGCGCAATGTCTGGACGTTTCCAATTTGGCAGCCGGGCTCTGCCAGAGAGAGATACAGAGTGTTGCCCCATTACGAAGCAATGCTTTAGCAGAGCGCGAATGTCTGTGTGGCAGCGAATGCAGTTCCAAGGGACAGTGAAAACCAGCTAGAGCTTTCAGTGCTGGCAGCTTTCCTGTGGGCGCAATGTCTGGACGTTTCCAATTTGGCAGCCGGGCTCTGCCAGAGAGAGATACAGAGTGTTGCCCCATTACGAAGCAATGCTTTAGCAGAGCGCGAATGTCTGTGTGGCAGCGAATGCAGTTCCAAGGGACAGTGAAAACCAGCTAGAGCTTTCAGTGCTGGCAGCTTTCCTGTGGGCGCAATGTCTGGACGTTTCCAATTTGGCAGCCGGGCTCTGCCAGAGAGAGATACAGAGTGTTGCCCCATTACGAAGCAATGCTTTAGCAGAGCGCGAATGTCTGTGTGGCAGCGAATGCAGTTCCAAGGGACAGTGAAAACCAGCTAGAGCTTTCAGTGCTGGCAGCTTTCCTGTGGGCGCAATCTCTGGACGTTTCCAATTTGGCAGCCGGGCTCTGCCAGAGAGAGATACAGAGTGTTGCCCAATTACCAAGTTAAGCTTTAGCAGAGCGCGAATGTCTGTGTGGCAGCGAATGCAGTTCCAAGGGACAGTGAAAACCAGCTAGAGCTTTCAGTGCTGGCAGCTTTCCTGTGGGCGCAATCTCTGGACGTTTCCAATTTGGCAGCCGGGCTCTGCCAGAGAGAGATACAGAGTGTTGCCCCATTATGAAGCAATGCTTTAGCAGAGCGCGAATGTCTGTGTGGCAGCGAAAGCAGTTCCAAGGGACAGTGAAAACCAGCTAGAGCTTTCAGTGCTGGCAGCTTTCCTGTGGGCGCAATGTCTGGACGTTTCCAATTTGGCAGCCGGGCTCTGCCAGAGAGAGATACAGAGTGTTGCCCCATTACGAAGCAATGCTTTAGCAGAGCGCGAATGTCTGTGTGGCAGCGAATGCAGTTCCAAGGGACAGTGAAAACCAGCTAGAGCTTTCAGTGCTGGCAGCTTTCCTGTGGGCGCAATCTCTGGACGTTTCCAATTTGGCAGCCGGGCTCTGCCAGAGAGAGATACAGAGTGTTGCCCCATTAGGAAGCAATGCTTTAGCAGAGCGCGAATGTCTGTGTGGCAGCGAATGCAGTTCCAAGGGACAGTGAAAACCAGCTAGAGCTTTCAGTGCTGGCAGCTTTCCTGTGGGCGCAATCTCTGGACGTTTCCAATTTGGCAGCCGGGCTCTGCCAGAGAGAGATACAGAGTGTTGCCCAATTACCAAGTTAAGCTTTAGCAGAGCGCGAATGTCTGTGTGGCAGCGAATGCAGTTCCAAGGGACAGTGAAAACCAGCTAGAGCTTTCAGTGCTGGCAGCTTTCCTGTGGGCGCAATCTCTGGACGTTTCCAATTTGGCAGCCGGGCTCTGCCAGAGAGAGATACAGAGTGTTGCCCCATTAGGAAGCAATGCTTTAGCAGAGCGCGAATGTCTGTGTGGCAGCGAATGCAGTTCCAAGGGACAGTGAAAACCAGCTAGAGCTTTCAGTGCTGGCAGCTTTCCTGTGGGCGCAATCTCTGGACGTTTCCAATTTGGCAGCCGGGCTCTGCCAGAGAGAGATACAGAGTGTTGCCCCATTACGAAGCAATGCTTTAGCAGAGCGCAAATGTCTGTGTGGCAGCGAATGCAGTTCCAAGGGACAGTGAAAACCAGCTAGAGCTTTCAGTGCTGGCAGCTTTCCTGTGGGCGCAATTGTCTGGACGTTTCCAATTTGGCAGCCGGGCTCTGCCAGAGAGAGATACAGAGTGTTGCCCCATTACGAAGCAATGCTTTAGCAGAGCGCGAATGTCTGTGTGGCAGCGAATGCAGTTCCAAGGGACAGTGAAAACCAGCTAGAGCTTTCAGTGCTGGCAGCTTTCCTGTGGGCGCAATGTCTGGACGTTTCCAATTTGGCAGCCGGGCTCTGCCAGAGAGAGATACAGAGTGTTGCCCAATTACCAAGTTAAGCTTTAGCAGAGCGCGAATGTCTGTGTGGCAGCGAATGCAGTTCCAAGGGACAGTGAAAACCAGCTAGAGCTTTCAGTGCTGGCAGCTTTCCTGTGGGCGCAATCTCTGGACGTTTCCAATTTGGCAGCCGGGCTCTGCCAGAGAGAGATACAGAGTGTTGCCCCATTACGAAGCAATGCTTTAGCAGAGCGCGAATGTCTGTGTGGCAGCGAATGCAGTTCCAAGGGACAGTGAAAACCAGCTAGAGCTTTCAGTGCTGGCAGCTTTCCTGTGGGCGCAATGTCTGGACGTTTCCAATTTGGCAGCCGGGCTCTGCCAGAGAGAGATACAGAGTGTTGCCCCATTACGAAGCAATGCTTTAGCAGAGCGCGAATGTCTGTGTGGCAGCGAATGCAGTTCCAAGGGACAGTGAAAACCAGCTAGAGCTTTCAGTGCTGGCAGCTTTCCTGTGGGCGCAATCTCTGGACGTTTCCAATTTGGCAGCCGGGCTCTGCCAGAGAGAGATACAGAGTGTTGCCCCATTACGAAGCAATGCTTTAACAGAGCGCGAATGTCTGTGTGGCAGTGAATGCAGTTCCAAGGGACAGTGAAAACCAGCTAGAGCTTTCAGTGCTGGCAGCTTTCCTGTGGGCGCAATCTCTGGACGTTTCCAATTTGGCAGCCAGGCTCTGCCAGAGAGAGATACAGAGTGTTGCCCCATTAGGAAGCAATGCTTTAGCAGAGCGCGAATGTCTGTGTGGCAGCGAATGCAGTTCCAAGGGACAGTGAAAACCAGGTAGAGCTTTCAGTGCTGGCAGCTTTCCTGTGGGCGCAATCTCTGGACGTTTCCAATTTGGCAGCCGGGCTCTGCCAGAGAGAGATACAGAGTGTTGCCCCATTACGAAGCAATGCTTTAGCAGAGCGCGAATGTCTGTGTGGCAGCGAAAGCAGTTCCAAGGGACAGTGAAAACCAGCTAGAGCTTTCAGTGCTGGCAGCTTTCCTGTGGGCGCAATGTCTGGACGTTTCCAATTTGGCAGCCGGGCTCTGCCAGAGAGAGATACAGAGTGTTGCCCCATTACGAAGCAATGCTTTAGCAGAGCGCGAATGTCTGTGTGGCAGCGAATGCAGTTCCAAGGGACAGTGAAAACCAGCTAGAGCTTTCAGTGCTGGCAGCTTTCCTGTGGGCGCAATCTCTGGACGTTTCCAATTTGGCAGCCGGGCTCTGCCAGAGAGAGATACAGAGTGTTGCCCCATTACGAAGCAATGCTTTAACAGAGCGCGAATGTCTGTGTGGCAGCGAATGCAGTTCCAAGGGACAGTGAAAACCAGCTAGAGCTTTCAGTGCTGGCAGCTTTCCTGTGGGCGCAATCTCTGGACGTTTCCAATTTGGCAGCCAGGCTCTGCCAGAGAGAGATACAGAGTGTTGCCCCATTAGGAAGCAATGCTTTAGCAGAGCGCGAATGTCTGTGTGGCAGCGAATGCAGTTCCAAGGGACAGTGAAAACCAGGTAGAGCTTTCAGTGCTGGCAGCTTTCCTGTGGGCGCAATCTCTGGACGTTTCCAATTTGGCAGCCGGGCTCTGCCAGAGAGAGATACAGAGTGTTGCCCCATTACGAAGCAATGCTTTAGCAGAGCGCGAATGTCTGTGTGGCAGCGAAAGCAGTTCCAAGGGACAGTGAAAACCAGCTAGAGCTTTCAGTGCTGGCAGCTTTCCTGTGGGCGCAATGTCTGGACGTTTCCAATTTGGCAGCCGGGCTCTGCCAGAGAGAGATACAGAGTGTTGCCCCATTACGAAGCAATGCTTTAGCAGAGCGCGAATGTCTGTGTGGCAGCGAATGCAGTTCCAAGGGACAGTGAAAACCAGCTAGAGCTTTCAGTGCTGGCAGCTTTCCTGTGGGCGCAATGTCTGGACGTTTCCAATTTGGCAGCCGGGCTCTGCCAGAGAGAGATACAGAGTGTTGCCCCATTACGAAGCAATGCTTTAGCAGAGCGCGAATGTCTGTGTGGCAGCGAATGCAGTTCCAAGGGACAGTGAAAACCAGCTAGAGCTTTCAGTGCTGGCAGCTTTCCTGTGGGCGCAATCTCTGGACGTTTCCAATTTGGCAGCCGGGCTCTGCCAGAGAGAGATACAGAGTGTTGCCCAATTACCAAGTTAAGCTTTAGCAGAGCGCGAATGTCTGTGTGGCAGCGAATGCAGTTCCAAGGGACAGTGAAAACCAGCTAGAGCTTTCAGTGCTGGCAGCTTTCCTGTGGGCGCAATGTCTGGACGTTTCCAATTTGGCAGCCGGGCTCTGCCAGAGAGAGATACAGAGTGTTGCCCCATTACGAAGCAATGCTTTAGCAGAGCGCGAATGTCTGTGTGGCAGCGAATGCAGTTCCAAGGGACAGTGAAAACCAGCTAGAGCTTTCAGTGCTGGCAGCTTTCCTGTGGGCGCAATGTCTGGACGTTTCCAATTTGGCAGCCGGGCTCTGCCAGAGAGAGATACAGAGTGTTGCCCCATTACGAAGCAATGCTTTAGCAGAGCGCGAATGTCTGTGTGGCAGCGAATGCAGTTCCAAGGGACAGTGAAAACCAGCTAGAGCTTTCAGTGCTGGCAGCTTTCCTGTGGGCGCAATGTCTGGACGTTTCCAATTTGGCAGCCGGGCTCTGCCAGAGAGAGATACAGAGTGTTGCCCCATTAGGAAGGAATGCTTTAGCAGAGCGCGAATGTCTGTGTGGCAGCGAATGCAGTTCCAAGGGACAGTGAAAACCAGCTAGAGCTTTCAGTGCTGGCAGCTTTCCTGTGGGCGCAATCTCTGGACGTTTCCAATTTGGCAGCCGGGCTCTGCCAGAGAGAGATCCAGAGTGTTGCCCCATTACGAAGCAATGCTTTAGCAGAGCGCGAATGTCTGTGTGGCAGCGAATGCAGTTCCAAGGGACAGTGAAAATCAGCTAGAGCTTTCAGTGCTGGCAGCTTTCCTGTGGGCGCAATCTCTGGACGTTTCCAATTTGGCAGCCGGGCTCTGCCAGAGAGAGATCCAGAGTGTTGCCCCATTACGAAGCAATGCTTTAGCAGAGCGCGAATGTCTGTGTGGCAGCGAATGCAGTTCCAAGGGACAGTGAAAACCAGCTAGAGCTTTCAGTGCTGGCAGCTTTCCTGTGGGCGCAATGTCTGGACGTTTCCAATTTGGCAGCCGGGCTCTGCCAGAGAGAGATCCAGAGTGTTGCCCCATTACGAAGCAATGCTTTAGCAGAGCGCGAATGTCTGTGTGGCAGCGAATGCAGTTCCAAGGGACAGTGAAAACCAGCTAGAGCTTTCAGTGCTGGCAGCTTTCCTGTGGGCGCAATGTCTGGACGTTTCCAATTTGGCAGCCGGGCTCTGCCAGAGAGAGATACAGAGTGTTGCCCCATTAGGAAGCAATGCTTTAGCAGAGCGCGAATGTCTGTGTGGCAGCGAATGCAGTTCCAAGGGACAGTGAAAACCAGCTAGAGCTTTCAGTGCTGGCAGCTTTCCTGTGGGCGCAATGTCTGGACGTTTCCAATTTGGCAGCCGGGCTCTGCCAGAGAGAGATACAGAGTGTTGCCCCATTACGAAGCAATACTTTAGCAGAGCGCGAATGTCTGTGTGGCAGCGAATGCAGTTCCAAGGGACAGTGAAAACCAGCTAGAGCTTTCAGTGCTGGCAGCTTTCCTGTGGGCGCAATGTCTGGACGTTTCCAATTTGGCAGCCGGGCTCTGCCAGAGAGAGATCCAGAGTGTTGCCCCATTACGAAGCAATGCTTTAGCAGAGCGCGAATGTCTGTGTGGCAGCGAATGCAGTTCCAAGGGACAGTGAAAACCAGCTAGAGCTTTCAGTGCTGGCAGCTTTCCTGTGGGCGCAATGTCTGGACGTTTCCAATTTGGCAGCCGGGCTCTGCCAGAGAGAGATCCAGAGTGTTGCCCCATTACGAAGCAATGCTTTAGCAGAGCGCGAATGTCTGTGTGGCAGCGAATGCAGTTCCAAGGGACAGTGAAAACCAGCTAGAGCTTTCAGTTCTGGCAGCTTTCCTGTGGGCGCAATGTCTGGACGTTTCCAATTTGGCAGCCGGGCTCTGCCAGAGAGAGATCCAGAGTGTTGCCCCATTACGAAGCAATGCTTTAGCAGAGCGCGAATGTCTGTGTGGCAGCGAATGCAGTTCCAAGGGACAGTGAAAACCAGCTAGAGCTTTCAGTGCTGGCAGCTTTCCTGTGGGCGCAATGTCTGGACGTTTCCAATTTGGCAGCCGGGCTCTGCCAGAGAGAGATACAGAGTGTTGCCCCATTACGAAGCAATGCTTTAGCAGAGCGCGAATGTCTGTGTGGCAGCGAATGCAGTTCCAAGGGACAGTGAAAACCAGCTAGAGCTTTCAGTGCCGGCAGCTTTCCTGTGGGCGCAATGTCTGGACGTTTCCAATTTGGCAGCCGGGCTCTGCCAGAGAGAGATCCAGAGTGTTGCCCCATTACGAAGCAATGCTTTAGCAGAGCGCGAATGTCTGTGTGGCAGCGAATGCAGTTCCAAGGGACAGTGAAAACCAGCTAGAGCTTTCAGTGCTGGCAGCTTTCCTGTGGGCGCAATGTCTGGACGTTTCCAATTTGGCAGCCGGGCTCTGCCAGAGAGAGATACAGAGTGTTGCCCCATTACGAAGCAATGCTTTAGCAGAGCGCGAATGTCTGTGTGGCAGCGAATGCAGTTCCAAGGGACAGTGAAAACCAGCTAGAGCTTTCAGTGCTGGCAGCTTTCCTGTGGGCGCAATGTCTGGACGTTTCCAATTTGGCAGCCGGGCTCTGCCAGAGAGAGATACAGAGTGTTGCCCCATTAGGAAGGAATGCTTTAGCAGAGCGCGAATGTCTGTGTGGCAGCGAATGCAGTTCCAAGGGACAGTGAAAACCAGCTAGAGCTTTCAGTGCTGGCAGCTTTCCTGTGGGCGCAATCTCTGGACGTTTCCAATTTGGCAGCCGGGCTCTGCCAGAGAGAGATACAGAGTGTTGCCCCATTACGAAGCAATGCTTTAGCAGAGCGCGAATGTCTGTGTGGCAGCGAATGCAGTTCCAAGGGACAGTGAAAACCAGCTAGAGCTTTCAGTGCTGGCAGCTTTCCTGTGGGCGCAATGTCTGGACGTTTCCAATTTGGCAGCCGGGCTCTGCCAGAGAGAGATACAGAGTGTTGCCCCATTACGAAGCAATGCTTTAGCAGAGCGCGAATGTCTGTGTGGCAGCGAATGCAGTTCCAAGGGACAGTGAAAACCAGCTAGAGCTTTCAGTGCTGGCAGCTTTCCTGTGGGCGCAATGTCTGGACGTTTCCAATTTGGCAGCCGGGCTCTGCCAGAGAGAGATCCAGAGTGTTGCCCAATTACCAAGTTAAGCTTTAGCAGAGCGCGAATGTCTGTGTGGCAGCGAATGCAGTTCCAAGGGACAGTGAAAACCAGCTAGAGCTTTCAGTGCTGGCAGCTTTCCTGTGGGCGCAATGTCTGGACGTTTCCAATTTGGCAGCCGGGCTCTGCCAGAGAGAGATACAGAGTGTTGCCCCATTAGGAAGCAATGCTTTAGCAGAGCGCGAATGTCTGTGTGGCAGCGAATGCAGTTCCAAGGGACAGTGAAAACCAGCTAGAGCTTTCAGTGCTGGCAGCTTTCCTGTGGGCGCAATGTCTGGACGTTTCCAATTTGGCAGCCGGGCTCTGCCAGAGAGAGATACAGAGTGTTGCCCCATTACGAAGCAATGCTTTAGCAGAGCGCGAATGTCTGTGTGGCAGCGAATGCAGTTCCAAGGGACAGTGAAAACCAGCTAGAGCTTTCAGTGCTGGCAGCTTTCCTGTGGGCGCAATGTCTGGACGTTTCCAATTTGGCAGCCGGGCTCTGCCAGAGAGAGATCCAGAGTGTTGCCCCATTACGAAGCAATGCTTTAGCAGAGCGCGAATGTCTGTGTGGCAGCGAATGCAGTTCCAAGGGACAGTGAAAACCAGCTAGAGCTTTCAGTGCTGGCAGCTTTCCTGTGGGCGCAATGTCTGGACGTTTCCAATTTGGCAGCCGGGCTCTGCCAGAGAGAGATCCAGAGTGTTGCCCCATTACGAAGCAATGCTTTAGCAGAGCGCGAATGTCTGTGTGGCAGCGAATGCAGTTCCAAGGGACAGTGAAAACCAGCTAGAGCTTTCAGTGCTGGCAGCTTTCCTGTGGGCGCAATGTCTGGACGTTTCCAATTTGGCAGCCGGGCTCTGCCAGAGAGAGATCCAGAGTGTTGCCCCATTACGAAGCAATGCTTTAGCAGAGCGCGAATGTCTGTGTGGCAGCGAATGCAGTTCCAAGGGACAGTGAAAACCAGCTAGAGCTTTCAGTGCTGGCAGCTTTCCTGTGGGCGCAATGTCTGGACGTTTCCAATTTGGCAGCCGGGCTCTGCCAGAGAGAGATACAGAGTGTTGCCCCATTACGAAGCAATGCTTTAGCAGAGCGCGAATGTCTGTGTGGCAGCGAATGCAGTTCCAAGGGACAGTGAAAACCAGCTAGAGCTTTCAGTGCCGGCAGCTTTCCTGTGGGCGCAATGTCTGGACGTTTCCAATTTGGCAGCCGGGCTCTGCCAGAGAGAGATACAGAGTGTTGCCCCATTACGAAGCAATGCTTTAGCAGAGCGCGAATGTCTGTGTGGCAGCGAATGCAGTTCCAAGGGACAGTGAAAACCAGCTAGAGCTTTCAGTGCTGGCAGCTTTCCTGTGGGCGCAATGTCTGGACGTTTCCAATTTGGCAGCCGGGCTCTGCCAGAGAGAGATACAGAGTGTTGCCCCATTACGAAGCAATGCTTTAGCAGAGCGCGAATGTCTGTGTGGCAGCGAATGCAGTTCCAAGGGACAGTGAAAACCAGCTAGAGCTTTCAGTGCTGGCAGCTTTCCTGTGGGCGCAATGTCTGGACGTTTCCAATTTGGCAGCCGGGCTCTGCCAGAGAGAGATACAGAGTGTTGCCCCATTACGAAGCAATGCTTTAGCAGAGCGCGAATGTCTGTGTGGCAGCGAATGCAGTTCCAAGGGACAGTGAAAACCAGCTAGAGCTTTCAGTGCTGGCAGCTTTCCTGTGGGCGCAATGTCTGGACGTTTCCAATTTGGCAGCCGGGCTCTGCCAGAGAGAGATACAGAGTGTTGCCCCATTACGAAGCAATGCTTTAGCAGAGCGCGAATGTCTGTGTGGCAGCGAATGCAGTTCCAAGGGACAGTGAAAACCAGCTAGAGCTTTCAGTGCTGGCAGCTTTCCTGTGGGCGCAATGTCTGGACGTTTCCAATTTGGCAGCCGGGCTCTGCCAGAGAGAGATACAGAGTGTTGCCCCATTACGAAGCAATGCTTTAGCAGAGCGCGAATGTCTGTGTGGCAGCGAATGCAGTTCCAAGGGACAGTGAAAACCAGCTAGAGCTTTCAGTGCTGGCAGCTTTCCTGTGGGCGCAATCTCTGGACGTTTCCAATTTGGCAGCCGGGCTCTGCCAGAGAGAGATACAGAGTGTTGCCCAATTACCAAGTTAAGCTTTAGCAGAGCGCGAATGTCTGTGTGGCAGCGAATGCAGTTCCAAGGGACAGTGAAAACCAGCTAGAGCTTTCAGTGCTGGCAGCTTTCCTGTGGGCGCAATCTCTGGACGTTTCCAATTTGGCAGCCGGGCTCTGCCAGAGAGAGATACAGAGTGTTGCCCCATTATGAAGCAATGCTTTAGCAGAGCGCGAATGTCTGTGTGGCAGCGAAAGCAGTTCCAAGGGACAGTGAAAACCAGCTAGAGCTTTCAGTGCTGGCAGCTTTCCTGTGGGCGCAATGTCTGGACGTTTCCAATTTGGCAGCCGGGCTCTGCCAGAGAGAGATACAGAGTGTTGCCCCATTACGAAGCAATGCTTTAGCAGAGCGCGAATGTCTGTGTGGCAGCGAATGCAGTTCCAAGGGACAGTGAAAACCAGCTAGAGCTTTCAGTGCTGGCAGCTTTCCTGTGGGCGCAATGTCTGGACGTTTCCAATTTGGCAGCCGGGCTCTGCCAGAGAGAGATACAGAGTGTTGCCCCATTAGGAAGCAATGCTTTAGCAGAGCGCGAATGTCTGTGTGGCAGCGAATGCAGTTCCAAGGGACAGTGAAAACCAGCTAGAGCTTTCAGTGCTGGCAGCTTTCCTGTGGGCGCAATCTCTGGACGTTTCCAATTTGGCAGCCGGGCTCTGCCAGAGAGAGATACAGAGTGTTGCCCAATTACCAAGTTAAGCTTTAGCAGAGCGCGAATGTCTGTGTGGCAGCGAATGCAGTTCCAAGGGACAGTGAAAACCAGCTAGAGCTTTCAGTGCTGGCAGCTTTCCTGTGGGCGCAATCTCTGGACGTTTCCAATTTGGCAGCCGGGCTCTGCCAGAGAGAGATACAGAGTGTTGCCCCATTAGGAAGCAATGCTTTAGCAGAGCGCGAATGTCTGTGTGGCAGCGAATGCAGTTCCAAGGGACAGTGAAAACCAGCTAGAGCTTTCAGTGCTGGCAGCTTTCCTGTGGGCGCAATGTCTGGACGTTTCCAATTTGGCAGCCGGGCTCTGCCAGAAAGAGATACAGAGTGTTGCCCAATTACCAAGTTAAGCTTTAGCAGAGCGCGAATGTCTGTGTGGCAGCGAATGCAGTTCCAAGGGACAGTGAAAACCAGCTAGAGCTTTCAGTGCTGGCAGCTTTCCTGTGGGCGCAATGTCTGGACGTTTCCAATTTGGCAGCCGGGCTCTGCCAGAGAGAGATACAGAGTGTTGCCCCATTACGAAGCAATGCTTTAGCAGAGCGCGAATGTCTGTGTGGCAGCGAATGCAGTTCCAAGGGACAGTGAAAACCAGCTAGAGCTTTCAGTGCTGGCAGCTTTCCTGTGGGCGCAATGTCTGGACGTTTCCAATTTGGCAGCCGGGCTCTGCCAGAGAGAGATACAGAGTGTTGCCCCATTACGAAGCAATGCTTTAGCAGAGCGCGAATGTCTGTGTGGCAGCGAATGCAGTTCCAAGGGACAGTGAAAACCAGCTAGAGCTTTCAGTGCTGGCAGCTTTCCTGTGGGCGCAATCTCTGGACGTTTCCAATTTGGCAGCCGGGCTCTGCCAGAGAGAGATACAGAGTGTTGCCCAATTACCAAGTTAAGCTTTAGCAGAGCGCGAATGTCTGTGTGGCAGCGAATGCAGTTCCAAGGGACAGTGAAAACCAGCTAGAGCTTTCAGTGCTGGCAGCTTTCCTGTGGGCGCAATGTCTGGACGTTTCCAATTTGGCAGCCGGGCTCTGCCAGAGAGAGATACAGAGTGTTGCCCCATTACGAAGCAATGCTTTAGCAGAGCGCGAATGTCTGTGTGGCAGCGAATGCAGTTCCAAGGGACAGTGAAAACCAGCTACAGCTTTCAGTGCTGGCAGCTTTCCTGTGGGCGCAATGTCTGGACGTTTCCAATTTGGCAGCCGGGCTCTGCCAGAGAGAGATACAGAGTGTTGCCCCATTACGAAGCAATGCTTTAGCAGAGCGCGAATGTCTGTGTGGCAGCGAATGCAGTTCCAAGGGACAGTGAAAACCAGCTAGAGCTTTCAGTGCTGGCAGCTTTCCTGTGGGCGCAATCTCTGGACGTTTCCAATTTGGCAGCCGGGCTCTGCCAGAGAGAGATACAGAGTGTTGCCCCATTAGGAAGGAATGCTTTAGCAGAGCGCGAATGTCTGTGTGGCAGCGAATGCATTTCCAAGGGACAGTGAAAACCAGCTAGAGCTTTCAGTGCTGGCAGCTTTCCTGTGGGCGCAATCTCTGGACGTTTCCAATTTGGCAGCCGGGCTCTGCCAGAGAGAGATACAGAGTGTTGCCCAATTACCAAGTTAAGCTTTAGCAGAGCGCGAATGTCTGTGTGGCAGCGAATGCAGTTCCAAGGGACAGTGAAAACCAGCTAGAGCTTTCAGTGCTGGCAGCTTTCCTGTGGGCGCAATGTCTGGACGTTTCCAATTTGGCAGCCGGGCTCTGCCAGAGAGAGATACAGAGTGTTGCCCCATTACGAAGCAATGCTTTAACAGAGCGCGAATGTCTGTGTGGCAGCGAATGCAGTTCCAAGGGACAGTGAAAACCAGCTAGAGCTTTCAGTGCTGGCAGCTTTCCTGTGGGCGCAATCTCTGGACGTTTCCAATTTGGCAGCCGGGCTCTGCCAGAGAGAGATACAGAGTGTTGCCCCATTAGGAAGCAATGCTTTAGCAGAGCGCGAATGTCTGTGTGGCAGCGAATGCAGTTCCAAGGGACAGTGAAAACCAGGTAGAGCTTTCAGTGCTGGCAGCTTTCCTGTGGGCGCAATCTCTGGACGTTTCCAATTTGGCAGCCGGGCTCTGCCAGAGAGAGATACAGAGTGTTGCCCCATTACGAAGCAATGCTTTAGCAGAGCGCGAATGTCTGTGTGGCAGCGAAAGCAGTTCCAAGGGACAGTGAAAACCAGCTAGAGCTTTCAGTGCTGGCAGCTTTCCTGTGGGCGCAATGTCTGGACGTTTCCAATTTGGCAGCCGGGCTCTGCCAGAGAGAGATACAGAGTGTTGCCCCATTACGAAGCAATGCTTTAGCAGAGCGCGAATGTCTGTGTGGCAGCGAATGCAGTTCCAAGGGACAGTGAAAACCAGCTAGAGCTTTCAGTGCTGGCAGCTTTCCTGTGGGCGCAATGTCTGGACGTTTCCAATTTGGCAGCCGGGCTCTGCCAGAGAGAGATACAGAGTGTTGCCCCATTACGAAGCAATGCTTTAGCAGAGCGCGAATGTCTGTGTGGCAGCGAATGCAGTTCCAAGGGACAGTGAAAACCAGCTAGAGCTTTCAGTGCTGGCAGCTTTCCTGTGGGCGCAATCTCTGGACGTTTCCAATTTGGCAGCCGGGCTCTGCCAGAGAGAGATACAGAGTGTTGCCCAATTACCAAGTTAAGCTTTAGCAGAGGGCGAATGTCTGTGTGGCAGCGAATGCAGTTCCAAGGGACAGTGAAAACCAGCTAGAGCTTTCAGTGCTGGCAGCTTTCCTGTGGGCGCAATCTCTGGACGTTTCCAATTTGGCAGCCGGGCTCTGCCAGAGAGAGATACAGAGTGTTGCCCCATTACGAAGCAATGCTTTAGCAGAGCGCGAATGTCTGTGTGGCAGCGAATGCAGTTCCAAGGGACAGTGAAAACCAGCTAGAGCTTTCAGTGCTGGCAGCTTTCCTGTGGGCGCAATCTCTGGACGTTTCCAATTTGGCAGCCGGGCTCTGCCAGAGAGAGATACAGAGTGTTGCCCCATTACGAAGCAAAGCTTTAGCAGAGCGCGAATGTCTGTGTGGCAGCGAATGCAGTTCCAAGGGACAGTGAAAACCAGCTAGAGCTTTCAGTGCTGGCAGCTTTCCTGTGGGCACAATCTCTGGACGTTTCCAATTTGGCAGCCGGGCTCTGCCAGAGAGAGATACAGAGTGTTGCCCCATTACGAAGCAATGCTTTAGCAGAGCGCAAATGTCTGTGTGGCAGCGAATGCAGTTCCAAGGGACAGTGAAAACCAGGTAGAGCTTTCAGTGCTGGCAGCTTTCCTGTGGGCGCAATGTCTGGACGTTTCCAATTTGGCAGCCGGGCTCTGCCAGAGAGAGATACAGAGTGTTGCCCCATTACGAAGCAATACTTTAGCAGAGCGCGAATGTCTGTGTGGCAGCGAATGCAGTTCCAAGGGACAGTGAAAACCAGCTAGAGCTTTCAGTGCTGGCAGCTTTCCTGTGGGCGCAATGTCTGGACGTTTCCAATTTGGCAGCCGGGCTCTGCCAGAGAGAGATACAGAGTGTTGCCCCATTACGAAGCAATGCTTTAGCAGAGCGCGAATGTCTGTGTGGCAGCGAATGCAGTTCCAAGGGACAGTGAAAACCAGCTAGAGCTTTCAGTGCTGGCAGCTTTCCTGTGGGCGCAATCTCTGGACGTTTCCAATTTGGCAGCCGGGCTCTGCCAGAGAGAGATACAGAGTGTTGCCCCATTACGAAGCAATGCTTTAGCAGAGCGCGAATGTCTGTGTGGCAGCGAATGCAGTTCCAAGGGACAGTGAAAACCAGCTAGAGCTTTCAGTGCTGGCAGCTTTCCTGTGGGCGCAATCTCTGGACGTTTCCAATTTGGCAGCCGGGCTCTGCCAGAGAGAGATACAGAGTGTTGCCCCATTACGAAGCAAAGCTTTAGCAGAGCGCGAATGTCTGTGTGGCAGCGAATGCAGTTCCAAGGGACAGTGAAAACCAGCTAGAGCTTTCAGTGCTGGCAGCTTTCCTGTGGGCACAATCTCTGGACGTTTCCAATTTGGCAGCCGGGCTCTGCCAGAGAGAGATACAGAGTGTTGCCCCATTACGAAGCAATGCTTTAGCAGAGCGCAAATGTCTGTGTGGCAGCGAATGCAGTTCCAAGGGACAGTGAAAACCAGCTAGAGCTTTCAGTGCTGGCAGCTTTCCTGTGGGCGCAATGTCTGGACGTTTCCAATTTGGCAGCCGGGCTCTGCCAGAGAGAGATACAGAGTGTTGCCCCATTACGAAGCAATACTTTAGCAGAGCGCGAATGTCTGTGTGGCAGCGAATGCAGTTCCAAGGGACAGTGAAAACCAGCTAGAGCTTTCAGTGCTGGCAGCTTTCCTGTGGGCGCAATGTCTGGACGTTTCCAATTTGGCAGCCGGGCTCTGCCAGAGAGAGATACAGAGTGTTGCCCCATTACGAAGCAATGCTTTAGCAGAGCGCGAATGTCTGTGTGGCAGCGAATGCAGTTCCAAGGGACAGTGAAAACCAGCTAGAGCTTTCAGTGCTGGCAGCTTTCCTGTGGGCGCAATCTCTGGACGTTTCCAATTTGGCAGCCGGGCTCTGCCAGAGAGAGATACAGAGTGTTGCCCCATTACGAAGCAATGCTTTAGCAGAGCGCGAATGTCTGTGTGGCAGCGAATGCAGTTCCAAGGGACAGTGAAAACCAGCTAGAGCTTTCAGTGCTGGCAGCTTTCCTGTGGGCGCAATGTCTGGACGTTTCCAATTTGGCAGCCGGGCTCTGCCAGAGAGAGATACAGAGTGTTGCCCCATTACGAAGCAATGCTTTAGCAGAGCGCGAATGTCTGTGTGGCAGCGAATGCAGTTCCAAGGGACAGTGAAAACCAGCTAGAGCTTTCAGTGCTGGCAGCTTTCCTGTGGGCGCAATCTCTGGACGTTTCCAATTTGGCAGCCGGGCTCTGCCAGAGAGAGATCCAGAGTGTTGCCCCATTACGAAGCAATGCTTTAGCAGAGCGCGAATGTCTGTGTGGCAGCGAATGCAGTTCCAAGGGACAGTGAAAACCAGCTAGAGCTTTCAGTGCTGGCAGCTTTCCTGTGGGCGCAATGTCTGGACGTTTCCAATTTGGCAGCCGGGCTCTGCCAGAGAGAGATACAGAGTGTTGCCCCATTACGAAGCAATGCTTTAGCAGAGCGCGAATGTCTGTGTGGCAGCGAATGCAGTTCCAAGGGACAGTGAAAACCAGCTAGAGCTTTCAGTGCTGGCAGCTTTCCTGTGGGCGCAATCTCTGGACGTTTCCAATTTGGCAGCCGGGCTCTGCCAGAGAGAGATACAGAGTGTTGCCCCATTACGAAGCAATGCTTTAGCAGAGCGCGAATGTCTGTGTGGCAGCGAATGCAGTTCCAAGGGACAGTGAAAACCAGCTAGAGCTTTCAGTGCTGGCAGCTTTCCTGTGGGCGCAATCTCTGGACGTTTCCAATTTGGCAGCCGGGCTCTGCCAGAGAGAGATACAGAGTGTTGCCCCATTACGAAGCAATGCTTTAGCAGAGCGCGAATGTCTGTGTGGCAGCGAATGCAGTTCCAAGGGACAGTGAAAACCAGCTAGAGCTTTCAGTGCTGGCAGCTTTCCTGTGGGCGCAATCTCTGGACGTTTCCAATTTGGCAGCCGGGCTCTGCCAGAGAGAGATACAGAGTGTTGCCCCATTACGAAGCAATGCTTTAGCAGAGCGCAAATGTCTGTGTGGCAGCGAATGCAGTTCCAAGGGACAGTGAAAACCAGCTAGAGCTTTCAGTGCTGGCAGCTTTCCTGTGGGCGCAATGTCTGGACGTTTCCAATTTGGCAGCCGGGCTCTGCCAGAGAGAGATACAGATTGTTGCCCCATTACGAAGCAATACTTTAGCAGAGCGCGAATGTCTGTGTGGCAGCGAATGCAGTTCCAAGGGACAGTGAAAACCAGCTAGAGCTTTCAGTGCTGGCAGCTTTCCTGTGGGCGCAATGTCTGGACGTTTCCAATTTAGCAGCCGGGCTCTGCCAGAGAGAGATACAGAGTGTTGCCCCATTACGAAGCAATGCTTTAGCAGAGCGCGAATGTCTGTGTGGCAGCGAATGCAGTTCCAAGGGACAGTGAAAACCAGCTAGAGCTTTCAGTGCTGGCAGCTTTCCTGTGGGCGCAATCTCTGGACGTTTCCAATTTGGCAGCCGGGCTCTGCCAGAGAGAGATACAGAGTGTTGCCCCATTACGAAGCAATGCTTTAGCAGAGCGCGAATGTCTGTGTGGCAGCGAATGCAGTTCCAAGGGACAGTGAAAACCAGCTAGAGCTTTCAGTGCTGGCAGCTTTCCTGTGGGCGCAATGTCTGGACGTTTCCAATTTGGCAGCCGGGCTCTGCCAGAGAGAGATACAGAGTGTTGCCCCATTACGAAGCAATGCTTTAGCAGAGCGCAAATGTCTGTGTGGCAGCGAATGCAGTTCCAAGGGACAGTGAAAACCAGCTAGAGCTTTCAGTGCTGGCAGCTTTCCTGTGGGCGCAATGTCTGGACGTTTCCAATTTGGCAGCCGGGCTCTGCCAGAGAGAGATACAGAGTGTTGCCCCATTACGAAGCAATGCTTTAGCAGAGCGCGAATGTCTGTGTGGCAGCGAATGCAGTTCCAAGGGACGGTGAAAACCAGCTAGAGCTTTCAGTGCTGGCAGCTTTCCTGTGGGCGCAATGTCTGGACGTTTCCAATTTGGCAGCCGGGCTCTGCCAGAGAGAGATCCAGAGTGTTGCCCCATTACGAAGCAATGCTTTAGCAGAGCGCGAATGTCTGTGTGGCAGCGAATGCAGTTCCAAGGGACAGTGAAAACCAGCTAGAGCTTTCAGTGCTGGCAGCTTTCCTGTGGGCGCAATGTCTGGACGTTTCCAATTTGGCAGCCGGGCTCTGCCAGAGAGAGATACAGAGTGTTGCCCCATTACGAAGCAATGCTTTAGCAGAGCGCGAATGTCTGTGTGGCAGCGAATGCAGTTCCAAGGGACAGTGAAAACCAGCTAGAGCTTTCAGTGCTGGCAGCTTTCCTGTGGGCGCAATGTCTGGACGTTTCCAATTTGGCAGCCGGGCTCTGCCAGAGAGAGATACAGAGTGTTGCCCCATTACGAAGCAATGCTTTAGCAGAGCGCGAATGTCTGTGTGGCAGCGAATGCAGTTCCAAGGGACAGTGAAAACCAGCTAGAGCTTTCAGTGCTGGCAGCTTTCCTGTGGGCGCAATGTCTGGACGTTTCCAATTTGGCAGCCGGGCTCTGCCAGAGAGAGATACAGAGTGTTGCCCCATTACGAAGCAATGCTTTAGCAGAGCGCGAATGTCTGTGTGGCAGCGAATGCAGTTCCAAGGGACAGTGAAAACCAGCTAGAGCTTTCAGTGCTGGCAGCTTTCCTGTGGGCGCAATGTCTGGACGTTTCCAATTTGGCAGCCGGGCTCTGCCAGAGAGAGATACAGAGTGTTGCCCCATTACGAAGCAATGCTTTAGCAGAGCGCGAATGTCTGTGTGGCAGCGAATGCAGTTCCAAGGGACAGTGAAAACCAGCTAGAGCTTTCAGTGCTGGCAGCTTTCCTGTGGGCGCAATCTCTGGACGTTTCCAATTTGGCAGCCGGGCTCTGCCAGAGAGAGATCCAGAGTGTTGCCCCATTACGAAGCAATGCTTTAGCAGAGCGCGAATGTCTGTGTGGCAGCGAATGCAGTTCCAAGGGACAGTGAAAACCAGCTAGAGCTTTCAGTGCTGGCAGCTTTCCTGTGGGCGCAATGTCTGGACGTTTCCAATTTGGCAGCCGGGCTCTGCCAGAGAGAGATACAGAGTGTTGCCCCATTACGAAGCAATGCTTTAGCAGAGCGCGAATGTCTGTGTGGCAGCGAATGCAGTTCCAAGGGACAGTGAAAACCAGCTAGAGCTTTCAGTGCTGGCAGCTTTCCTGTGGGCGCAATCTCTGGACGTTTCCAATTTGGCAGCCGGGCTCTGCCAGAGAGAGATACAGAGTGTTGCCCCATTACGAAGCAATGCTTTAGCAGAGCGCGAATGTCTGTGTGGCAGCGAATGCAGTTCCAAGGGACAGTGAAAACCAGCTAGAGCTTTCAGTGCTGGCAGCTTTCCTGTGGGCGCAATGTCTGGACGTTTCCAATTTGGCAGCCGGGCTCTGCCAGAGAGAGATACAGAGTGTTGCCCCATTACGAAGCAATGCTTTAGCAGAGCGCGAATGTCTGTGTGGCAGCGAATGCAGTTCCAAGGGACAGTGAAAACCAGCTAGAGCTTTCAGTGCTGGCAGCTTTCCTGTGGGCGCAATGTCTGGACGTTTCCAATTTGGCAGCCGGGCTCTGCCAGAGAGAGATCCAGAGTGTTGCCCCATTACGAAGCAATGCTTTAGCAGAGCGCGAATGTCTGTGTGGCAGCGAATGCAGTTCCAAGGGACAGTGAAAACCAGCTAGAGCTTTCAGTGCTGGCAGCTTTCCTGTGGGCGCAATCTCTGGACGTTTCCAATTTGGCAGCCGGGCTCTGCCAGAGAGAGATACAGAGTGTTGCCCCATTAGGAAGCAAAGCTTTAGCAGAGCGCGAATGTCTGTGTGGCAGCGAATGCAGTTCCAAGGGACAGTGAAAACCAGGTAAAGCTTTCAGTGCTGGCAGCTTTCCTGTGGGCGCAATCTCTGGACGTTTCCAATTTGGCAGCCAGGCTCTGCCAGAGGGAGATACAGACTGTTGCCCCATTACGAAGCAATGCTTTAGTAGAGCGCGAATGTCTGTGTGGCAGCGAATGCAGTTCCAAGGGACAGTGAAAACCAGCTAGAGCTTTCAGTGCTGGCAGCTTTCCTGTGGGCGCAATCTCTGGACGTTTCTAATTTGGCAGCCGGGCTCTGCCAGAGAGAGATACAGAGTGTTGCCCCATTAGGAAGCAAAGCTTTAGCAGAGAGCGAATGTCTGTGTGGCAGCGAATGCAGTTCCAAGGGACAGTGAAAACCAGCTAGAGCTTTCAGTGCTGGCAGCTTTCCTGTGGGCGCAATCTCTGGACGTTTCCAATTTGGCAGCCGGGCTCTGCCAGAGAGAGATACAGAGTGTTGCCCCATTAGGAAGCAAAGCTTTAGCAGAGCGCGAATGTCTGTGTGGCAGCGAATGCAGTTCCAAGGGACAGTGATAACCAGCTAGAGCTTTCAGTGCTGGCAACTTTCCTGTGGGCGCAATCTCTGGACGTTTCCAATTTGGCAGCCGGGCTCTGCCAGAGAGAGATACAGAGTGTTGCCCCATTACCTACCAATGCTTTAGCAGAGAGCGAATGTCTGTGTGGCAGCGAATGCAGTTCCAAGGGACAGTGAAAACGAGCTACAGCTTTCAGTGCTGGCAGCTTTCCTGTGGGCGCAATCCCTGGACGTTTCCAATTTGGCAGCCGGGCTCTGCCAGAGAGAGATACAGAGTGTTGCCCCATTAGGAAGCAATGCTTTAGCAGAGCGCGAATGTCTGTGTGGCAGCGAATGCAGTTCCAAGGGACAGTGAAAACCAGCTAGAGCTTTCAGTGCTGGCAGCTTTCCTGTGGGCGCAATCTCTGGACGTTTCCAATTTGGCAGCCGGGCTCTGCCAGAGAGAGATACAGAGTGTTGCCCCATTACGAAGCAATGCTTTAGCAGAGCGCGAATGTCTGTGTGGCAGCGAATGCAGTTCCAAGGGACAGTGAAAACCAGCTAGAGCTTTCAGTGCTGGCAGCTTTCCTGTGGGCGCAATGTCTGGACGTTTCCAATTTGGCAGCCGGGCTCTGCCAGAGAGAGATACAGAGTGTTGCCCCATTACGAAGCAATGCTTTAGCAGAGCGCGAATGTCTGTGTGGCAGCGAATGCAGTTCCAAGGGACAGTGAAAACCAGCTAGAGCTTTCAGTGCTGGCAGCTTTCCTGTGGGCGCAATCTCTGGACGTTTCCAATTTGGCAGCCGGGCTCTGCCAGAGAGAGATCCAGAGTGTTGCCCCATTACGAAGCAATGCTTTAGCAGAGCGCGAATGTCTGTGTGGCAGCGAATGCAGTTCCAAGGGACAGTGAAAACCAGCTAGAGCTTTCAGTGCTGGCAGCTTTCCTGTGGGCGCAATGTCTGGACGTTTCCAATTTGGCAGCCGGGCTCTGCCAGAGAGAGATACAGAGTGTTGCCCCATTACGAAGCAATGCTTTAGCAGAGCGCGAATGTCTGTGTGGCAGCGAATGCAGTTCCAAGGGACAGTGAAAACCAGCTAGAGCTTTCAGTGCTGGCAGCTTTCCTGTGGGCGCAATCTCTGGACGTTTCCAATTTGGCAGCCGGGCTCTGCCAGAGAGAGATACAGAGTGTTGCCCCATTACGAAGCAATGCTTTAGCAGAGCGCGAATGTCTGTGTGGCAGCGAATGCAGTTCCAAGGGACAGTGAAAACCAGCTAGAGCTTTCAGTGCTGGCAGCTTTCCTGTGGGCGCAATCTCTGGACGTTTCCAATTTGGCAGCCGGGCTCTGCCAGAGAGAGATACAGAGTGTTGCCCCATTACGAAGCAATGCTTTAGCAGAGCGCGAATGTCTGTGTGGCAGCGAATGCAGTTCCAAGGGACAGTGAAAACCAGCTAGAGCTTTCAGTGCTGGCAGCTTTCCTGTGGGCGCAATCTCTGGACGTTTCCAATTTGGCAGCCGGGCTCTGCCAGAGAGAGATACAGAGTGTTGCCCCATTACGAAGCAATGCTTTAGCAGAGCGCAAATGTCTGTGTGGCAGCGAATGCAGTTCCAAGGGACAGTGAAAACCAGCTAGAGCTTTCAGTGCTGGCAGCTTTCCTGTGGGCGCAATGTCTGGACGTTTCCAATTTGGCAGCCGGGCTCTGCCAGAGAGAGATACAGATTGTTGCCCCATTACGAAGCAATACTTTAGCAGAGCGCGAATGTCTGTGTGGCAGCGAATGCAGTTCCAAGGGACAGTGAAAACCAGCTAGAGCTTTCAGTGCTGGCAGCTTTCCTGTGGGCGCAATGTCTGGACGTTTCCAATTTAGCAGCCGGGCTCTGCCAGAGAGAGATACAGAGTGTTGCCCCATTACGAAGCAATGCTTTAGCAGAGCGCGAATGTCTGTGTGGCAGCGAATGCAGTTCCAAGGGACAGTGAAAACCAGCTAGAGCTTTCAGTGCTGGCAGCTTTCCTGTGGGCGCAATCTCTGGACGTTTCCAATTTGGCAGCCGGGCTCTGCCAGAGAGAGATACAGAGTGTTGCCCCATTACGAAGCAATGCTTTAGCAGAGCGCGAATGTCTGTGTGGCAGCGAATGCAGTTCCAAGGGACAGTGAAAACCAGCTAGAGCTTTCAGTGCTGGCAGCTTTCCTGTGGGCGCAATGTCTGGACGTTTCCAATTTGGCAGCCGGGCTCTGCCAGAGAGAGATACAGAGTGTTGCCCCATTACGAAGCAATGCTTTAGCAGAGCGCAAATGTCTGTGTGGCAGCGAATGCAGTTCCAAGGGACAGTGAAAACCAGCTAGAGCTTTCAGTGCTGGCAGCTTTCCTGTGGGCGCAATGTCTGGACGTTTCCAATTTGGCAGCCGGGCTCTGCCAGAGAGAGATACAGAGTGTTGCCCCATTACGAAGCAATGCTTTAGCAGAGCGCGAATGTCTGTGTGGCAGCGAATGCAGTTCCAAGGGACGGTGAAAACCAGCTAGAGCTTTCAGTGCTGGCAGCTTTCCTGTGGGCGCAATGTCTGGACGTTTCCAATTTGGCAGCCGGGCTCTGCCAGAGAGAGATCCAGAGTGTTACCCCATTACGAAGCAATGCTTTAGCAGAGCGCGAATGTCTGTGTGGCAGCGAATGCAGTTCCAAGGGACAGTGAAAACCAGCTAGAGCTTTCAGTGCTGGCAGCTTTCCTGTGGGCGCAATGTCTGGACGTTTCCAATTTGGCAGCCGGGCTCTGCCAGAGAGAGATACAGAGTGTTGCCCCATTACGAAGCAATGCTTTAGCAGAGCGCGAATGTCTGTGTGGCAGCGAATGCAGTTCCAAGGGACAGTGAAAACCAGCTAGAGCTTTCAGTGCTGGCAGCTTTCCTGTGGGCGCAATGTCTGGACGTTTCCAATTTGGCAGCCGGGCTCTGCCAGAGAGAGATACAGAGTGTTGCCCCATTACGAAGCAATGCTTTAGCAGAGCGCGAATGTCTGTGTGGCAGCGAATGCAGTTCCAAGGGACAGTGAAAACCAGCTAGAGCTTTCAGTGCTGGCAGCTTTCCTGTGGGCGCAATCTCTGGACGTTTCCAATTTGGCAGCCGGGCTCTGCCAGAGAGAGATACAGAGTGTTGCCCCATTACGAAGCAATGCTTTAGCAGAGCGCGAATGTCTGTGTGGCAGCGAATGCAGTTCCAAGGGACAGTGAAAACCAGCTAGAGCTTTCAGTGCTGGCAGCTTTCCTGTGGGCGCAATGTCTGGACGTTTCCAATTTGGCAGCCGGGCTCTGCCAGAGAGAGATACAGAGTGTTGCCCCATTACGAAGCAATGCTTTAGCAGAGCGCGAATGTCTGTGTGGCAGCGAATGCAGTTCCAAGGGACAGTGAAAACCAGCTAGAGCTTTCAGTGCTGGCAGCTTTCCTGTGGGCGCAATGTCTGGACGTTTCCAATTTGGCAGCCGGGCTCTGCCAGAGAGAGATACAGAGTGTTGCCCCATTACGAAGCAATGCTTTAGCAGAGCGCGAATGTCTGTGTGGCAGCGAATGCAGTTCCAAGGGACAGTGAAAACCAGCTAGAGCTTTCAGTGCTGGCAGCTTTCCTGTGGGCGCAATCTCTGGACGTTTCCAATTTGGCAGCCGGGCTCTGCCAGAGAGAGATACAGAGTGTTGCCCCATTACGAAGCAATGCTTTAGCAGAGCGCGAATGTCTGTGTGGCAGCGAATGCAGTTCCAAGGGACAGTGAAAACCAGCTAGAGCTTTCAGTGCTGGCAGCTTTCCTGTGGGCGCAATCTCTGGACGTTTCCAATTTGGCAGCCGGGCTCTGCCAGAGAGAGATACAGAGTGTTGCCCCATTACGAAGCAATGCTTTAGCAGAGCGCGAATGTCTGTGTGGCAGCGAATGCAGTTCCAAGGGACAGTGAAAACCAGCTAGAGCTTTCAGTGCTGGCAGCTTTCCTGTGGGCGCAATGTCTGGACGTTTCCAATTTGGCAGCCGGGCTCTGCCAGAGAGAGATACAGAGTGTTGCCCCATTACGAAGCAATGCTTTAGCAGAGCGCGAATGTCTGTGTGGCAGCGAATGCAGTTCCAAGGGACAGTGAAAACCAGCTAGAGCTTTCAGTGCTGGCAGCTTTCCTGTGGGCGCAATGTCTGGACGTTTCCAATTTGGCAGCCGGGCTCTGCCAGAGAGAGATACAGAGTGTTGCCCCATTACGAAGCAATGCTTTAGCAGAGCGCGAATGTCTGTGTGGCAGCGAATGCAGTTCCAAGGGACAGTGAAAACCAGCTAGAGCTTTCAGTGCTGGCAGCTTTCCTGTGGGCGCAATCTCTGGACGTTTCCAATTTGGCAGCCGGGCTCTGCCAGAGAGAGATACAGAGTGTTGCCCCATTAGGAAGCAAAGCTTTAGCAGAGCGCGAATGTCTGTGTGGCAGCGAATGCAGTTCCAAGGGACAGTGAAAACCAGGTAAAGCTTTCAGTGCTGGCAGCTTTCCTGTGGGCGCAATCTCTGGACGTTTCCAATTTGGCAGCCAGGCTCTGCCAGAGGGAGATACAGACTGTTGCCCCATTACGAAGCAATGCTTTAGTAGAGCGCGAATGTCTGTGTGGCAGCGAATGCAGTTCCAAGGGACAGTGAAAACCAGCTAGAGCTTTCAGTGCTGGCAGCTTTCCTGTGGGCGCAATCTCTGGACGTTTCTAATTTGGCAGCCGGGCTCTGCCAGAGAGAGATACAGAGTGTTGCCCCATTAGGAAGCAAAGCTTTAGCAGAGAGCGAATGTCTGTGTGGCAGCGAATGCAGTTCCAAGGGACAGTGAAAACCAGCTACAGCTTTCAGTGCTGGCAGCTTTCCTGTGGGCGCAATCTCTGGACGTTTCCAATTTCACTGCCGGGCTCTGCCAGAGAGAGATACAGAGTGTTGCCCCATTAGGAAGCAAAGCTTTAGCAGAGCGCGAATGTCTGTGTGGCAGCGAATGCAGTTCCAAGGGACAGTGATAACCAGCTAGAGCTTTCAGTGCTGGCAACTTTCCTGTGGGCGCAATCTCTGGACGTTTCCAATTTGGCAGCCGGGCTCTGCCAGAGAGAGATACAGAGTGTTGCCCCATTACCTACCAATGCTTTAGCAGAGAGCGAATGTCTGTGTGGCAGCGAATGCAGTTCCAAGGGACAGTGAAAACGAGCTACAGCTTTCAGTGCTGGCAGCTTTCCTGTGGGCGCAATCCCTGGACGTTTCCAATTTGGCAGCCGGGCTCTGCCAGAGAGAGATACAGAGTGTTGCCCCATTACGAAGCAATGCTTTAGCAGAGCGCGAATGTCTGTGTGGCAGCGAATGCAGTTCCAAGGGACAGTGAAAACCAGCTAGAGCTTTCAGTGCTGGCAGCTTTCCTGTGGGCGCAATCTCTGGACGTTTCCAATTTGGCAGCCGGGCTCTGCCAGAGAGAGATACAGAGTGTTGCCCCATTACGAAGCAATGCTTTAGCAGAGCGCGAATGTCTGTGTGGCAGCGAATGCAGTTCCAAGGGACAGTGAAAACCAGCTAGAGCTTTCAGTGCTGGCAGCTTTCCTGTGGGCGCAATGTCTGGACGTTTCCAATTTGGCAGCCGGGCTCTGCCAGAGAGAGATACAGAGTGTTGCCCCATTACGAAGCAATGCTTTAGCAGAGCGCGAATGTCTGTGTGGCAGCGAATGCAGTTCCAAGGGACAGTGAAAACCAGCTAGAGCTTTCAGTGCTGGCAGCTTTCCTGTGGGCGCAATCTCTGGACGTTTCCAATTTGGCAGCCGGGCTCTGCCAGAGAGAGATACAGAGTGTTGCCCCATTACGAAGCAATGCTTTAGCAGAGCGCGAATGTCTGTGTGGCAGCGAATGCAGTTCCAAGGGACAGTGAAAACCAGCTAGAGCTTTCAGTGCTGGCAGCTTTCCTGTGGGCGCAATGTCTGGACGTTTCCAATTTGGCAGCCGGGCTCTGCCAGAGAGAGATACAGAGTGTTGCCCCATTACGAAGCAATGCTTTAGCAGAGCGCGAATGTCTGTGTGGCAGCGAATGCAGTTCCAAGGGACAGTGAAAACCAGCTAGAGCTTTCAGTGCTGGCAGCTTTCCTGTGGGCGCAATGTCTGGACGTTTCCAATTTGGCAGCCGGGCTCTGCCAGAGAGAGATCCAGAGTGTTGCCCCATTACGAAGCAATGCTTTAGCAGAGCGCGAATGTCTGTGTGGCAGCGAATGCAGTTCCAAGGGACAGTGAAAACCAGCTAGAGCTTTCAGTGCTGGCAGCTTTCCTGTGGGCGCAATCTCTGGACGTTTCCAATTTGGCAGCCGGGCTCTGCCAGAGAGAGATACAGAGTGTTGCCCCATTAGGAAGCAAAGCTTTAGCAGAGCGCGAATGTCTGTGTGGCAGCGAATGCAGTTCCAAGGGACAGTGAAAACCAGGTAAAGCTTTCAGTGCTGGCAGCTTTCCTGTGGGCGCAATCTCTGGACGTTTCCAATTTGGCAGCCAGGCTCTGCCAGAGGGAGATACAGACTGTTGCCCCATTACGAAGCAATGCTTTAGTAGAGCGCGAATGTCTGTGTGGCAGCGAATGCAGTTCCAAGGGACAGTGAAAACCAGCTAGAGCTTTCAGTGCTGGCAGCTTTCCTGTGGGCGCAATCTCTGGACGTTTCTAATTTGGCAGCCGGGCTCTGCCAGAGAGAGATACAGAGTGTTGCCCCATTAGGAAGCAAAGCTTTAGCAGAGAGCGAATGTCTGTGTGGCAGCGAATGCAGTTCCAAGGGACAGTGAAAACCAGCTAGAGCTTTCAGTGCTGGCAGCTTTCCTGTGGGCGCAATCTCTGGACGTTTCCAATTTCACTGCCGGGCTCTGCCAGAGAGAGATACAGAGTGTTGCCCCATTAGGAAGCAAAGCTTTAGCAGAGCGCGAATGTCTGTGTGGCAGCGAATGCAGTTCCAAGGGACAGTGATAACCAGCTAGAGCTTTCAGTGCTGGCAACTTTCCTGTGGGCGCAATCTCTGGACGTTTCCAATTTGGCAGCCGGGCTCTGCCAGAGAGAGATACAGAGTGTTGCCCCATTACCTACCAATGCTTTAGCAGAGAGCGAATGTCTGTGTGGCAGCGAATGCAGTTCCAAGGGACAGTGAAAACGAGCTACAGCTTTCAGTGCTGGCAGCTTTCCTGTGGGCGCAATCCCTGGACGTTTCCAATTTGGCAGCCGGGCTCTGCCAGAGAGAGATACAGAGTGTTGCCCCATTAGGAAGCAATGCTTTAGCAGAGCGCGAATGTCTGTGTGGCAGCGAATGCAGTTCCAAGGGACAGTGAAAACCAGCTAGAGCTTTCAGTGCTGGCAGCTTTCCTGTGGGCGCAATCTCTGGACGTTTCCAATTTGGCAGCCGGGCTCTGCCAGAGAGAGATACAGAGTGTTGCCCCATTACGAAGCAATGCTTTAGCAGAGCGCGAATGTCTGTGTGGCAGCGAATGCAGTTCCAAGGGACAGTGAAAACCAGCTAGAGCTTTCAGTGCTGGCAGCTTTCCTGTGGGCGCAATGTCTGGACGTTTCCAATTTGGCAGCCGGGCTCTGCCAGAGAGAGATACAGAGTGTTGCCCCATTACGAAGCAATGCTTTAGCAGAGCGCGAATGTCTGTGTGGCAGCGAATGCAGTTCCAAGGGACAGTGAAAACCAGCTAGAGCTTTCAGTGCTGGCAGCTTTCCTGTGGGCGCAATCTCTGGACGTTTCCAATTTGGCAGCCGGGCTCTGCCAGAGAGAGATCCAGAGTGTTGCCCCATTACGAAGCAATGCTTTAGCAGAGCGCGAATGTCTGTGTGGCAGCGAATGCAGTTCCAAGGGACAGTGAAAACCAGCTAGAGCTTTCAGTGCTGGCAGCTTTCCTGTGGGCGCAATGTCTGGACGTTTCCAATTTGGCAGCCGGGCTCTGCCAGAGAGAGATACAGAGTGTTGCCCCATTACGAAGCAATGCTTTAGCAGAGCGCGAATGTCTGTGTGGCAGCGAATGCAGTTCCAAGGGACAGTGAAAACCAGCTAGAGCTTTCAGTGCTGGCAGCTTTCCTGTGGGCGCAATCTCTGGACGTTTCCAATTTGGCAGCCGGGCTCTGCCAGAGAGAGATACAGAGTGTTGCCCCATTACGAAGCAATGCTTTAGCAGAGCGCGAATGTCTGTGTGGCAGCGAATGCAGTTCCAAGGGACAGTGAAAACCAGCTAGAGCTTTCAGTGCTGGCAGCTTTCCTGTGGGCGCAATCTCTGGACGTTTCCAATTTGGCAGCCGGGCTCTGCCAGAGAGAGATACAGAGTGTTGCCCCATTACGAAGCAATGCTTTAGCAGAGCGCGAATGTCTGTGTGGCAGCGAATGCAGTTCCAAGGGACAGTGAAAACCAGCTAGAGCTTTCAGTGCTGGCAGCTTTCCTGTGGGCGCAATCTCTGGACGTTTCCAATTTGGCAGCCGGGCTCTGCCAGAGAGAGATACAGAGTGTTGCCCCATTACGAAGCAATGCTTTAGCAGAGCGCAAATGTCTGTGTGGCAGCGAATGCAGTTCCAAGGGACAGTGAAAACCAGCTAGAGCTTTCAGTGCTGGCAGCTTTCCTGTGGGCGCAATGTCTGGACGTTTCCAATTTGGCAGCCGGGCTCTGCCAGAGAGAGATACAGATTGTTGCCCCATTACGAAGCAATACTTTAGCAGAGCGCGAATGTCTGTGTGGCAGCGAATGCAGTTCCAAGGGACAGTGAAAACCAGCTAGAGCTTTCAGTGCTGGCAGCTTTCCTGTGGGCGCAATGTCTGGACGTTTCCAATTTAGCAGCCGGGCTCTGCCAGAGAGAGATACAGAGTGTTGCCCCATTACGAAGCAATGCTTTAGCAGAGCGCGAATGTCTGTGTGGCAGCGAATGCAGTTCCAAGGGACAGTGAAAACCAGCTAGAGCTTTCAGTGCTGGCAGCTTTCCTGTGGGCGCAATCTCTGGACGTTTCCAATTTGGCAGCCGGGCTCTGCCAGAGAGAGATACAGAGTGTTGCCCCATTACGAAGCAATGCTTTAGCAGAGCGCGAATGTCTGTGTGGCAGCGAATGCAGTTCCAAGGGACAGTGAAAACCAGCTAGAGCTTTCAGTGCTGGCAGCTTTCCTGTGGGCGCAATGTCTGGACGTTTCCAATTTGGCAGCCGGGCTCTGCCAGAGAGAGATACAGAGTGTTGCCCCATTACGAAGCAATGCTTTAGCAGAGCGCAAATGTCTGTGTGGCAGCGAATGCAGTTCCAAGGGACAGTGAAAACCAGCTAGAGCTTTCAGTGCTGGCAGCTTTCCTGTGGGCGCAATGTCTGGACGTTTCCAATTTGGCAGCCGGGCTCTGCCAGAGAGAGATACAGAGTGTTGCCCCATTACGAAGCAATGCTTTAGCAGAGCGCGAATGTCTGTGTGGCAGCGAATGCAGTTCCAAGGGACGGTGAAAACCAGCTAGAGCTTTCAGTGCTGGCAGCTTTCCTGTGGGCGCAATGTCTGGACGTTTCCAATTTGGCAGCCGGGCTCTGCCAGAGAGAGATCCAGAGTGTTACCCCATTACGAAGCAATGCTTTAGCAGAGCGCGAATGTCTGTGTGGCAGCGAATGCAGTTCCAAGGGACAGTGAAAACCAGCTAGAGCTTTCAGTGCTGGCAGCTTTCCTGTGGGCGCAATGTCTGGACGTTTCCAATTTGGCAGCCGGGCTCTGCCAGAGAGAGATACAGAGTGTTGCCCCATTACGAAGCAATGCTTTAGCAGAGCGCGAATGTCTGTGTGGCAGCGAATGCAGTTCCAAGGGACAGTGAAAACCAGCTAGAGCTTTCAGTGCTGGCAGCTTTCCTGTGGGCGCAATGTCTGGACGTTTCCAATTTGGCAGCCGGGCTCTGCCAGAGAGAGATACAGAGTGTTGCCCCATTACGAAGCAATGCTTTAGCAGAGCGCGAATGTCTGTGTGGCAGCGAATGCAGTTCCAAGGGACAGTGAAAACCAGCTAGAGCTTTCAGTGCTGGCAGCTTTCCTGTGGGCGCAATCTCTGGACGTTTCCAATTTGGCAGCCGGGCTCTGCCAGAGAGAGATACAGAGTGTTGCCCCATTACGAAGCAATGCTTTAGCAGAGCGCGAATGTCTGTGTGGCAGCGAATGCAGTTCCAAGGGACAGTGAAAACCAGCTAGAGCTTTCAGTGCTGGCAGCTTTCCTGTGGGCGCAATGTCTGGACGTTTCCAATTTGGCAGCCGGGCTCTGCCAGAGAGAGATACAGAGTGTTGCCCCATTACGAAGCAATGCTTTAGCAGAGCGCGAATGTCTGTGTGGCAGCGAATGCAGTTCCAAGGGACAGTGAAAACCAGCTAGAGCTTTCAGTGCTGGCAGCTTTCCTGTGGGCGCAATGTCTGGACGTTTCCAATTTGGCAGCCGGGCTCTGCCAGAGAGAGATACAGAGTGTTGCCCCATTACGAAGCAATGCTTTAGCAGAGCGCGAATGTCTGTGTGGCAGCGAATGCAGTTCCAAGGGACAGTGAAAACCAGCTAGAGCTTTCAGTGCTGGCAGCTTTCCTGTGGGCGCAATCTCTGGACGTTTCCAATTTGGCAGCCGGGCTCTGCCAGAGAGAGATACAGAGTGTTGCCCCATTACGAAGCAATGCTTTAGCAGAGCGCGAATGTCTGTGTGGCAGCGAATGCAGTTCCAAGGGACAGTGAAAACCAGCTAGAGCTTTCAGTGCTGGCAGCTTTCCTGTGGGCGCAATCTCTGGACGTTTCCAATTTGGCAGCCGGGCTCTGCCAGAGAGAGATACAGAGTGTTGCCCCATTACGAAGCAATGCTTTAGCAGAGCGCGAATGTCTGTGTGGCAGCGAATGCAGTTCCAAGGGACAGTGAAAACCAGCTAGAGCTTTCAGTGCTGGCAGCTTTCCTGTGGGCGCAATGTCTGGACGTTTCCAATTTGGCAGCCGGGCTCTGCCAGAGAGAGATACAGAGTGTTGCCCCATTACGAAGCAATGCTTTAGCAGAGCGCGAATGTCTGTGTGGCAGCGAATGCAGTTCCAAGGGACAGTGAAAACCAGCTAGAGCTTTCAGTGCTGGCAGCTTTCCTGTGGGCGCAATGTCTGGACGTTTCCAATTTGGCAGCCGGGCTCTGCCAGAGAGAGATACAGAGTGTTGCCCCATTACGAAGCAATGCTTTAGCAGAGCGCGAATGTCTGTGTGGCAGCGAATGCAGTTCCAAGGGACAGTGAAAACCAGCTAGAGCTTTCAGTGCTGGCAGCTTTCCTGTGGGCGCAATCTCTGGACGTTTCCAATTTGGCAGCCGGGCTCTGCCAGAGAGAGATACAGAGTGTTGCCCCATTAGGAAGCAAAGCTTTAGCAGAGCGCGAATGTCTGTGTGGCAGCGAATGCAGTTCCAAGGGACAGTGAAAACCAGGTAAAGCTTTCAGTGCTGGCAGCTTTCCTGTGGGCGCAATCTCTGGACGTTTCCAATTTGGCAGCCAGGCTCTGCCAGAGGGAGATACAGACTGTTGCCCCATTACGAAGCAATGCTTTAGTAGAGCGCGAATGTCTGTGTGGCAGCGAATGCAGTTCCAAGGGACAGTGAAAACCAGCTAGAGCTTTCAGTGCTGGCAGCTTTCCTGTGGGCGCAATCTCTGGACGTTTCTAATTTGGCAGCCGGGCTCTGCCAGAGAGAGATACAGAGTGTTGCCCCATTAGGAAGCAAAGCTTTAGCAGAGAGCGAATGTCTGTGTGGCAGCGAATGCAGTTCCAAGGGACAGTGAAAACCAGCTACAGCTTTCAGTGCTGGCAGCTTTCCTGTGGGCGCAATCTCTGGACGTTTCCAATTTCACTGCCGGGCTCTGCCAGAGAGAGATACAGAGTGTTGCCCCATTAGGAAGCAAAGCTTTAGCAGAGCGCGAATGTCTGTGTGGCAGCGAATGCAGTTCCAAGGGACAGTGATAACCAGCTAGAGCTTTCAGTGCTGGCAACTTTCCTGTGGGCGCAATCTCTGGACGTTTCCAATTTGGCAGCCGGGCTCTGCCAGAGAGAGATACAGAGTGTTGCCCCATTACCTACCAATGCTTTAGCAGAGAGCGAATGTCTGTGTGGCAGCGAATGCAGTTCCAAGGGACAGTGAAAACGAGCTACAGCTTTCAGTGCTGGCAGCTTTCCTGTGGGCGCAATCCCTGGACGTTTCCAATTTGGCAGCCGGGCTCTGCCAGAGAGAGATACAGAGTGTTGCCCCATTAGGAAGCAATGCTTTAGCAGAGCGCGAATGTCTGTGTGGCAGCGAATGCAGTTCCAAGGGACAGTGAAAACCAGCTACAGCTTTCAGTGCTGGCAGCTTTCCTGTGGGCGCAATCTCTGGACGTTTCCAATTTGGCAGCCAGGCTCTGCCAGAGGGAGATACAGACTGTTGCCCCATTACGAAGCAATGCTTTAGTAGAGCGCGAATGTCTGTGTGGCAGCGAATGCAGTTCCAAGGGACAGTGAAAACCAGCTAGAGCTTTCAGTGCTGGCAGCTTTCCTGTGGGCGCAATGTCTGGACGTTTCCAATTTGGCAGCCAGGCTCTGCCAGAGGGAGATACAGAGTGTTGCCCCATTACGAAGCAATGCTTTAGCAGAGCGCGAATGTCTGTGTGGCAGCGAATGCAGTTCCAAGGGACAGTGAAAACCAGCTAGAGCTTTCAGTGCTGGCAGGTTTCCTGTGGGCGCAATCTCTGGACGTTTCCAATTTGGCAGCCAGGCTCTGCCAGAGGGAGATACAGACTGTTGCCCCATTACGAAGCAAAGCTTTAGCAGAGCGCGAATGTCTGTGTGGCAGCGAATGCAGTTCCAAGGGACAGTGAAAACCAGCTACAGCTTTCAGTGCTGGCAGCTGTCCTGTGGGCGCAATCTCTGGACGTTTCCCATGTGGCAGCCGGGCTCTGCCAGAGAGAGATACAGAGTGTTGCCCCATTAGGAAGCAATGCTTTAGCAGAGCACGAATGTCTGTGTGGCAGCGAATGCAGTTCCAAGGGACAGTGAAAACCAGCTAGAGCTTTCAGTGCTGGCAGCTTTCCTGTGGGCGCAATCCCTGGACGTTTCCAATTTGGCAGCCGGGCTCTGCCAGAGAGAGATACAGAGTGTTGCCCCCTTAGGAAGCAATGCTTTAGCAGAGCGCGAATGTCTGTGTGGCAGCGAATGCAGTTCCAAGGGACAGTGAAAACCAGCTAAAGCTTTCAGTGCTGGCAGCTTTCCTGTGGGCGCAATCTCTGGACGTTTCCAATTTCACTGCCGGGCTCTGCCAGAGAGAGATACAGAGTGTTGCCCCGTTAGGAAGCAAAGCTTTAGCAGAGCGCGAATGTCTGTGTGGCAGCGAGTGCATTTCCAAGGGACAGTGAAAACCAGCTAGAGCTTTCAGTGCTGGCAGCTTTCCTGTGGGCGCAATCTCTGGACGTTTCCAATTTGGCAGCCGGGCTCTGCCAGAGAGAGATACAGAGTGTTGCCCCATTAGGAAGCAATGCTTTAGCAGAGCGCGAATGTCTGTGTGGCAGCGAATGCAGTTCCAAGGGACAGTGAAAACCAGCTAGAGCTTTCAGTGCTGGCAGCTTTCCTGTGGGCGCAATCTCTGGACGTTTCCAATTTGGCAGCCGGGCTCCGCCAGAGAGAGATACAGAGTGTTGCCCCATTACCTACCAATGCTTTAGCAGAGAGCGAATGTCTGTGTGGCAGCGAATGCAGTTCCAAGGGACAGTGAAAACCAGCTAGAGCTTTCAGTGCTGGCAGCTTTCCTGTGGGCGCAATCTCTGGACGTTTCCAATTTGGCAGCCGGGCTCTGCCAGAGAGAGATACAGAGTGTTGCCCCATTAGGAAGCAAAGCTTTAGCAGAGCGCGAATGTCTGTGTGGCAGCGAATGCAGTTCCAAGGGACAGTGATAACCAGCTAGAGCTTTCAGTGCTGGCAGCTTTCCTGTGGGCGCAATCTCTGGACGTTTCCAATTTGGCAGCCGGGCTCTGCCAGAGAGAGATACAGAGTGTTGCCCCATTACCTACCAATGCTTTAGCAGAGAGCGAATGTCTGTGTGGCAGCGAATGCAGTTCCAAGGGACAGTGAAAACCAGCTAGAGCTTTCAGTGCTGGCAGCTTTCCTGTGGGCGCAATCCCTGGACGTTTCCAATTTGGCAGCCGGGCTCTGCCAGAGAGAGATACAGAGTGTTGCCCCATTAGGAAGCAATGCTTTAGCAGAGCGCGAATGTCTGTGTGGCAGCGAATGCAGTTCCAAGGGACAGTGAAAACCAGCTAGAGCTTTCAGTGCTGGCAGCTTTCCTGTGGGCGCAATCTCTGGACGTTTCCAATTTGGCAGCCAGGCTCTGCCAGAGGGAGATACAGACTGTTGCCCCATTACGAAGCAATGCTTTAGTAGAGCGCGAATGTCTGTGTGGCAGCGAATGCAGTTCCAAGGGACAGTGAAAACCAGCTAGAGCTTTCAGTGCTGGCAGCTTTCCTGTGGGCGCAATCCCTGGACGTTTCCAATTTGGCAGCCAGGCTCTGCCAGAGGGAGATACAGAGTGTTGCCCCATTAGGAAGCAATGCTTTAGCAGAGCGCGAATGTCTGTGTGGCAGCGAATGCAGTTCCAAGGGACAGTGAAAACCAGCTAGAGCTTTCAGTGCTGGCAGCTTTCCTGTGGGCGCAATCTCTGGACGTTTCCAATTTGGCAGCCGGGCTCTGCCAGAGAGAGATACAGAGTGTTGCCCCATTACGAAGCAATGCTTTAGCAGAGCGCGAATGTCTGTGTGGCAGCGAATGCAGTTCCAAGGGACAGTGAAAACCAGCTACAGCTTTCAGTGCTGGCAGCTTTCCTGTGGGCGCAATCTCTGGACGTTTCTAATTTGGCAGCCGGGCTCTGCCAGAGAGAGAAACAGACTGTTGCCCCATTACGAAGCAAAGCTTTAGCAGAGCGCGAATGTCTCTGTGGCAGCGAATGCAGTTCCAAGGGACAGTGAAAACCAGCTAGAGCTTTCAGTGCTGGCAGCTTTCCTGTGGGCAAAATCTCTGGACGTGTCCAATTTGGCAGCCAGGCTGTGCCAGAGAGAGATACAGACTGTTGCCCCATTACGAAGCAATGCTTTAGCAGAGCGCGAATGTCTGTGTGGCAGCGAATGCAGTTCCAAGGGACAGTGAAAACCAGCTACAGCTTTCAGTGCTGGCAGCTTTCCTGTGGGCGCAATCTCTGGACGTTTCCAATTTGGCAGCCGGGCTCCGCCAGAGAGAGATACAGAGTGTTGCCCCATTACCTACCAATGCTTTAGCAGAGAGCGAATGTCTGTGTGGCAGCGAATGCAGTTCCAAGGGACAGTGAAAACCAGCTACAGCTTTCAGTGCTGGCAGCTTTCCTGTGGGCGCAATCTCTGGACGTTTCCAATTTGGCAGCCGGGCTCTGCCAGAGAGAGAAACAGAGTGTTGCCCCATTAGGATGCAAAGCTTTAGCAGAGCGCGAATGTCTGTGTGGCAGCGAATGCAGTTCCAAGGGACAGTGAAAACCAGCTACAGCTTTCAGTGCTGGCAGCTTTCCTGTGGGCACAATCTCTGGACGTTTCCAATTTCACTGCCGGGCTCTGCCAGAGAGAGATACAGAGTGTTGCCCCATTAGGAAGCAATGCTTTAGCAGAGCGCGAATGTCTGTGTGGCAGCGAATGCAGTTCCAAGGGACAGTGAAAACCAGCTAGAGCTTTCAGTGCTGGCAGCTTTCCTGTGGGCGCAATCCCTGGACGTTTCCAATTTGGCAGCCGGGCTCTGCCAGAGAGAGATACAGAGTGTTGCCCCATTAGGAAGCAATGCTTTAGCAGAGCGCGAATGTCTGTGTGGCAGCGAATGCAGTTCCAAGGGACAGTGAAAACCAGCTACACCTTTCAGTGCTGGCAGCTTTCCTGTGGGCGCAATCTCTGGACGTTTCCAATTTGGCAGCCAGGCTCTGCCAGAGGGAGATACAGACTGTTGCCCCATTACGAAGCAATGCTTTAGCAGAGCGCGAATGTCTGTGTGGCAGCGAATGCAGTTCCAAGGGACAGTGAAAACCAGCTACAGCTTTCAGTGCTGGCAGCTTTCCTGTGGGCGCAATCTCTGGACGTTTCCAATTTGGCAGCCGGGCTCTGCCAGAGAGAGATACAGAGTGTTGCCCCATTAGGAAGCAAAGCTTTAGCAGAGCGCGAATGTCTGTGTGGCAGCGAATGCAGTTCCAAGGGACAGTGAAAACCAGCTACAGCTTTCAGTGCTGGCAGCTTTCCTGTGGGCGCAATCTCTGGACGTTTCCAATTTCACTGCAGGGCTCTGCCAGAGAGAGATACAGTGTTGCCCCATTACGAAGCAATGCTTTAGCAGAGCGCGAATGTCTGTGTGGCAGCGAATGCAGTTCCAAGGGACAGTGAAAACCAGCTAGAGCTTTCAGTGCTGGCAGCTATCCTGTGGGCGCAATCTCTGGACGTTTCCAATTTGGCAGCCGGGCTCTGCCAGAGAGAGATACAGAGTGTTGCCCCATTAGGAAGCAATGCTTTAGCAGAGCGCGAATGTCTGTGTGGCAGCGAATGCAGTTCCAAGGGACAGTGAAAACCAGCTAGAGCTTTCAGTGCTGGCAGCTTTCCTGTGGGCGCAATGTCTGGACGTTTCCAATTTGGCAGCCAGGCTCTGCCAGAGGGAGATACAGAGTGTTGCCCCATTACGAAGCAATGCTTTAGCAGAGCGCGAATGTCTGTGTGGCAGCGAATGCAGTTCCAAGGGACAGTGAAAACCAGCTACAGCTTTCAGTGCTGGCAGCTTTCCTGTGGGCGCAATCTCTGGACGTTTCTAATTTGGCAGCCGGGCTCTGCCAGAGAGAGATACAGAGTGTTGCCCCATTAGGAAGCAAAGCTTTAGCAGAGCGCGAATGTCTCTGTGGCAGCGAATGCAGTTCCAAGGGACAGTGAAAACCAGCTAGAGCTTTCAGTGCTGGCAGCTTTCCTGTGGGCACAATCTCTGGACGTTTCCAATTTGGCAGCCAGGCTCTGCCAGAGGGAGATACAGACTGTTGCCCCATTACGAAGCAATGCTTTAGCAGAGCGCGAATGTCTGTGTGGCAGCGAATGCAGTTCCAAGGGACAGTGAAAACCAGCTAGACCTTTCAGTGCTGGCAGCTTTCCTGTGGGCGCAATCTCTGGACGTTTCCAATTTGGCAGCCGGGCTCCGCCAGAGAGAGATACAGAGTGTTGCCCCATTACCTACCAATGCTTTAGCAGAGAGCGAATGTCTGTGTGGCAGCGAATGCAGTTCCAAAGGACAGTGAAAACCAGCTACAGCTTTCAGTGCTGGCAGCTTTCCTGTGGGCGCAATCTCTGGACGTTTCCAATTTGGCAGCCGGGCTCTGCCAGAGAGAGATACAGAGTGTTGCCCCATTACGAAGCAATGCTTTAGCAGAGCGCGAATGTCTGTGTGGCAGCGAATGCAGTTCCAAGGGACAGTGAAAACCAGCTAGAGCTTTCAGTGCTGGCAGCTTTCCTGTGGGCGCAATCTCTGGACGTTTCCAATTTGGCAGCCGGGCTCTGCCAGAGAGAGATACAGAGTGTTGCCCCATTACGAAGCAATGCTTTAGCAGAGCGCGAATGTCTGTGTGGCAGCGAATGCAGTTCCAAGGGACAGTGAAAACCAGCTAGAGCTTTCAGTGCTGGCAGCTTTCCTGTGGGCGCAATCTCTGGACGTTTCCAATTTGGCAGCCGGGCTCTGCCAGAGAGAGATACAGAGTGTTGCCCCCTTAGGAAGCAATGCTTTAGCAGAGCGCGAATGTCTGTGTGGCAGCGAATGCAGTTCCAAGGGACAGTGAAAACCAGCTAGAGCTTTCAGTGCTGGCAGCTTTCCTGTGGGCGCAATCTCTGGACGTTTCCAATTTGGCAGCCGGGCTCCGCCAGAGAGAGATACAGAGTGTTGCCCCATTACCTACCAATGCTTTAGCAGAGAGCGAATGTCTGTGTGGCAGCGAATGCAGTTCCAAGGGACAGTGAAAACCAGCTAGAGCTTTCAGTGCTGGCAGCTTTCCTGTGGGCGCAATGTCTGGACGTTTCCAATTTGGCAGCCGGGCTCTGCCAGAGAGAGATACAGAGTGTTGCCCCATTACGAAGCAATGCTTTAGCAGAGCGCGAATGTCTGTGTGGCAGCGAATGCAGTTCCAAGGGACAGTGAAAACCAGCTAGACCTTTCAGTGCTGGCAGCTTTCCTGTGGGCGCAATCTCTGGACGTTTCCAATTTGGCAGCCGGGCTCTGCCAGAGAGAGATACAGAGTGTTGCCCCATTACGAAGCAATGCTTTAGCAGAGCGCGAATATCTGTGTGGCAGCGAATGCAGTTCCAAGGGACAGTGAAAACCAGCTAGAGCTTTCAGTGCTGGCAGCTTTCCTGTGGGCGCAATCTCTGGACGTTTCCAATTTGGCAGCCGGGCTCTGCCAGAGAGAGATACAGAGTGTTGCCCCATTACGAAGCAAAGCTTTAGCAGAGCGCGAATGTCTGTGTGGCAGCGAATGCAGTTCCAAGGGACAGTGAAAACCAGCTACAGCTTTCAGTGCTGGCAGCTTTCCTGTGGGCGCAATCCCTGGACGTTTCCAATTTGGCAGCCGGGCTCTGCCAGAGAGAGATACAGAGTGTTGCCCCATTAGGAAGCAATGCTTTAGCAGAGCACGAATGTCTGTGTGGCAGCGAATGCAGTTCCAAGGGACAGTGAAAACCAGCTAGAGCTTTCAGTGCTGGCAGCTTTCCTGTGGGCGCAATCCCTGGACGTTTCCAATTTGGCAGCCGGGCTCTGCCAGAGAGAGATACAGAGTGTTGCCCCATTACGAAGCAATGCTTTAGCAGAGCACGAATGTCTGTGTGGCAGCGAATGCAGTTCCAAGGGACAGTGAAAACCAGCTAAAGCTTTCAGTGCTGGCAGCTTTCCTGTGGGCGCAATCTCTGGACGTTTCCAATTTCACTGCCGGGCTCTGCCAGAGAGAGATACAGAGTGTTGCCCCATTAGGAAGCAAAGCTTTAGCAGAGCGCGAATGTCTGTGTGGCAGCGAGTGCATTTCCAAGGGACAGTGAAAACCAGCTACAGCTTTCAGTGCTGGCAGCTTTCCTGTGGGCGCAATCCCTGGACGTTTCCAATTTGGCAGCCGGGCTCTGCCAGAGAGAGATACAGAGTGTTGCCCCATTAGGAAGCAATGCTTTAGCAGAGCGCGAATGTCTGTGTGGCAGCGAATGCAGTTCCAAGGGACAGTGAAAACCAGCTAGAGCTTTCAGTGCTGGCAGCTTTCCTGTGGGCGCAATCCCTGGACGTTTCCAATTTGGCAGCCAGGCTCTGCCAGAGGGAGATACAGAGTGTTGCCCCATTAGGAAGCAATGCTTTAGCAGAGCGCGAATGTCTGTGTGGCAGCGAGTGCATTTCCAAGGGACAGTGAAAACCAGCTACAGCTTTCAGTGCTGGCAGCTTTCCTGTGGGCGCAATCTCTGGACGTTTCCAATTTGGCAGCCGGGCTCTGCCAGAGAGAGATACAGAGTGTTGCCCCCTTAGGAAGCAATGCTTTAGCAGAGCGCGAATGTCTGTGTGGCAGCGAATGCAGTTCCAAGGGACAGTGAAAACCAGCTACAGCTTTCAGTGCTGGCAGCTTTCCTGTGGGCGCAATCTCTGGACGTTTCAAATTTGGCAGCCAGGCTCTGCCAGAGGGAGATACAGACTGTTGCCCCATTAGGAAGCAATGCTTTAGCAGAGCGCGAATGTCTGTGTGGCAGCGAATGCAGTTCCAAGGGACAGTGAAAACCAGCTACAGCTTTCAGTGCTGGCAGCTTTCCTGTGGGCGCAATCTCTGGACGTTTCCAATTTGGCAGCCAGGCTCTGCCAGAGGGAGATACAGACTGTTGCCCCATTACGAAGCAATGCTTTAGTAGAGCGCGAATGTCTGTGTGGCAGCGAATGCAGTTCCAAGGGACAGTGAAAACCAGCTAGAGCTTTCAGTGCTGGCAGCTTTCCTGTGGGCGCAATCTCTGGACGTTTCCAATTTGGCAGCCGGGCTCTGCCAGAGAGAGATACAGAGTGTTGCCCCATTACGAAGCAATGCTTTAGCAGAGCGCGAATGTCTGTGTGGCAGCGAATGCAGTTCCAAGGGACAGTGAAAACCAGCTAGAGCTTTCAGTGCTGGCAGCTTTCCTGTGGGCGCAATCCCTGGACGTTTCCAACTTGGCAGCCGGGCTCTGCCAGAGAGAGATACAGAGTGTTGCCCCATTAGGAAGCAATGCTTTAGCAGAGCGCGAATGTCTGTGTGGCAGCGAATGCAGTTCCAAGGGACATTGAAAACCAGCTAGAGCTTTCACTGCTGGCAGCTTTCCTGTGGGCGCAATCTCTGGACGTTTCCAATTTGGCAGCCGGGCTCCGCCAGAGAGAGATACAGAGTGTTGCCCCATTACGAAGCAAAGCTTTAGCAGAGTGCGAATGTCTGTGTGGCAGCGAATGCAGTTCCAAGGGACAGTGAAAACCAGCTACAGCTTTCAGTGCTGGCAGCTTTCCTGTGGGCGCAATCTCTGGACGTTTCCAATTTGGCAGCCAGGCTCTGCCAGAGGGAGATACAGAGTGTTGCCCCATTATGAAGCAATGCTTTAGCAGAGCGCGAATGTCTGTGTGGCAGCGAATGCAGTTCCAAGGGACAGTGAAAACCAGCTACAGCTTTCAGTGCTGGCAGCTTTCCTGTGGGCGCAATCTCTGGACGTTTCCAATTTGGCAGCCAGGCTCTGCCAGAGGGAGATACAGAGTGTTGCCCCATTACGAAGCAAAGCTTTAGCAGAGTGCGAATGTCTGTGTGGCAGCGAATGCAGTTCCAAGGGACAGTGAAAACCAGCTACAGCTTTCAGTGCTGGCAGCTGTCCTGTGGGCGCAATCTCTGGACGTTTCCCACTTGGCAGCCGGGCTCTGCCAGAGAGAGATACAGAGTGTTGCCCCATTACGAAGCAATGCTTTAGCAGAGCACGAATGTCTGTGTGGCAGCGAATGCAGTTCCAAGGGACAGTGAAAACCAGCTAGAGCTTTCAGTGCTGGCAGCTTTCCTGTGGGCGCAATCCCTGGACGTTTCCAATTTGGCAGCCGGGCTCTGCCAGAGAGAGATACAGAGTGTTGCCCCATTATGAAGCAATGCTTTAGCAGAGCGCGAATGTCTGTGTGGCAGCGAATGCAGTTCCAAGGGACAGTGAAAACCAGCTAGAGCTTTCAGTGCTGGCAGCTTTCCTGTGGGCGCAATCTCTGGACGTTTCCAATTTGGCAGCCGGGCTCTGCCAGAGAGAGATACAGAGTGTTGCCCCATTAGGAAGCAAAGCTTTAGCAGAGCGCGAATGTCTCTGTGGCAGCGAATGCAGTTCCAAGGGACAGTGAAAACCAGCTAGAGCTTTCAGTGCTGGCAGCTTTCCTGTGGGCACAATCTCTGGACGTTTCCAATTTGGCAGCCGGGCTCTGCCAGAGAGAGATACAGACTGTTGCCCCATTACGAAGCAATGCTTTAGCAGAGCGCGAATGTCTGTGTGGCAGCGAATGCAGTTCCAAGGGACAGTGAAAACCAGCTAGACCTTTCAGTGCTGGCAGCTTTCCTGTGGGCGCAATCTCTGGACGTTTCCAATTTGGCAGCCGGGCTCCGCCAGAGAGAGATACAGAGTGTTGCCCCATTACCTACCAATGCTTTAGCAGAGAGCGAATGTCTGTGTGGCAGCGAATGCAGTTCCAAAGGAGAGTGAAAACCAGCTACAGCTTTCAGTGCTGGCAGCTTTCCTGTGGGCGCAATCTCTGGACGTTTCCAATTTGGCAGCCGGGCTCTGCCAGAGAGAGATACAGAGTGTTGCCCCATTACGAAGCAATGCTTTAGCAGAGCGCGAATGTCTGTGTGGCAGCGAATGCAGTTCCAAGGGACAGTGAAAACCAGCTAGAGCTTTCAGTGCTGGCAGCTTTCCTGTGGGCGCAATCTCTGGACGTTTCCAATTTGGCAGCCGGGCTCTGCCAGAGAGAGATACACAGTGTTGCCCCATTACGAAGCAATGCTTTAGCAGAGCGCGAATGTCTGTGTGGCAGCGAATGCAGTTCCAAGGGACAGTGAAAACCAGCTAGAGCTTTCAGTGCTGGCAGCTTTCCTGTGGGCGCAATCCCTGGACCTTTCCAATTTGGCAGCCGGGCTCTGCCAGAGAGAGATACAGAGTGTTGCCCCCTTAGGAAGCAATGCTTTAGCAGAGCGCGAATGTCTGTGTGGCAGCGAATGCAGTTCCAAGGGACAGTGAAAACCAGCTAGAGCTTTCAGTGCTGGCAGCTTTCCTGTGGGCGCAATCTCTGGACGTTTCCAATTTGGCAGCCGGGCTCTGCCAGAGAGAGATACAGAGTGTTGCCCCATTACGAAGCAATGCTTTAGCAGAGCGCGAATGTCTGTGTGGCAGCGAATGCAGTTCCAAGGGACAGTGAAAACCAGCTAGAGCTTTCAGTGCTGGCAGCTTTCCTGTGGGCGCAATCTCTGGACGTTTCCAATTTGGCAGCCGGGCTCCGCCAGAGAGAGATACAGAGTGTTGCCCCATTATGAAGCAATGCTTTAGCAGAGCGCGAATGTCTGTGTGGCAGCGAATGCAGTTCCAAGGGACAGTGAAAACCAGCTAGAGCTTTCAGTGCTGGCAGCTTTCCTGTGGGCGCAATCTCTGGGCGTTTCCCATTTGGCAGCCGGGCTCTGCCAGAGAGAGATACAGAGTGTTGCCCCATTAGGAAGCAATGCTTTAGCAGAGCACGAATGTCTGTGTGGCAGCGAATGCAGTTCCAAGGGACAGTGAAAACCAGCTAGAGCTTTCAGTGCTGGCAGCTTTCCTGTGGGCGCAATCTCTGGACGTTTCCAATTTGGCAGCCGGGCTCCGCCAGAGAGAGATACAGAGTGTTGCCCCATTACCTACCAATGCTTTAGCAGAGAGCGAATGTCTGTGTGGCAGCGAATGCAGTTCCAAGGGACAGTGAAAACCAGCTACAGCTTTCAGTGCTGGCAGCTTTCCTGTGGGCGCAATCTCTGGACGTTTCCAATTTGGCAGCCGGGCTCTGCCAGAGAGAGATACAGAGTGTTGCCCCATTAGGAAGCAATGCTTTAGCAGAGCGCGAATGTCTGTGTGGCAGCGAATGCAGTTCCAAGGGACAGTGAAAACCAGCTAGAGCTTTCAGTGCTGGCAGCTTTCCTGTGGGCACAATCTCTGGACGTTTCCAATTTGGCAGCCAGGCTGTGCCAGAGAGAGATACAGACTGTTGCCCCATTACGAAGCAATGCTTTAGCAGAGCGCGAATGTCTGTGTGGCAGCGAATGCAGTTCCAAGGGACAGTGAAAACCAGCTACAGCTTTCAGTGCTGGCAGCTTTCCTGTGGGCGCAATCTCTGGACGTTTCCAATTTGGCAGCCGGGCTCCGCCAGAGAGAGATACAGAGTGTTGCCCCATTACCTACCAATGCTTTAGCAGAGAGCGAATGTCTGTGTGGCAGCGAATGCAGTTCCAAGGGACAGTGAAAACCAGCTACAGCTTTCAGTGCTGGCAGCTTTCCTGTGGGCGCAATCTCTGGACGTTTCCAATTTGGCAGCCGGGCTCTGCCAGAGAGAGATACAGAGTGTTGCCCCATTACGAAGCAATGCTTTAGCAGAGCGCGAATGTCTGTGTGGCAGCGAATGCAGTTCCAAGGGACAGTGAAAACCAGCTAGAGCTTTCAGTGCTGGCAGCTTTCCTGTGGGCGCAATCTCTGGACGTTTCCAATTTGGCAGCCGGGCTCTGCCAGAGAGAGATACACAGTGTTGCCCCATTACGAAGCAATGCTTTAGCAGAGCGCGAATGTCTGTGTGGCAGCGAATGCAGTTCCAAGGGACAGTGAAAACCAGCTAGAGCTTTCAGTGCTGGCAGCTTTCCTGTGGGCGCAATCCCTGGACCTTTCCAATTTGGCAGCCGGGCTCTGCCAGAGAGAGATACAGAGTGTTGCCCCCTTAGGAAGCAATGCTTTAGCAGAGCGCGAATGTCTGTGTGGCAGCGAATGCAGTTCCAAGGGACAGTGAAAACCAGCTAGAGCTTTCAGTGCTGGCAGCTTTCCTGTGGGCGCAATCTCTGGACGTTTCCAATTTGGCAGCCGGGCTCTGCCAGAGAGAGATACAGAGTGTTGCCCCATTACGAAGCAATGCTTTAGCAGAGCGCGAATGTCTGTGTGGCAGCGAATGCAGTTCCAAGGGACAGTGAAAACCAGCTAGAGCTTTCAGTGCTGGCAGCTTTCCTGTGGGCGCAATCTCTGGACGTTTCCAATTTGGCAGCCGGGCTCCGCCAGAGAGAGATACAGAGTGTTGCCCCATTATGAAGCAATGCTTTAGCAGAGCGCGAATGTCTGTGTGGCAGCGAATGCAGTTCCAAGGGACAGTGAAAACCAGCTAGAGCTTTCAGTGCTGGCAGCTTTCCTGTGGGCGCAATCTCTGGGCGTTTCCCATTTGGCAGCCGGGCTCTGCCAGAGAGAGATACAGAGTGTTGCCCCATTAGGAAGCAATGCTTTAGCAGAGCACGAATGTCTGTGTGGCAGCGAATGCAGTTCCAAGGGACAGTGAAAACCAGCTAGAGCTTTCAGTGCTGGCAGCTTTCCTGTGGGCGCAATCTCTGGACGTTTCCAATTTGGCAGCCGGGCTCCGCCAGAGAGAGATACAGAGAGTTGCCCCATTACCTACCAATGCTTTAGCAGAGAGCGAATGTCTGTGTGGCAGCGAATGCAGTTCCAAGGGACAGTGAAAACCAGCTACAGCTTTCAGTGCTGGCAGCTTTCCTGTGGGCGCAATCTCTGGACGTTTCCAATTTGGCAGCCGGGCTCTGCCAGAGAGAGATACAGAGTGTTGCCCCATTAGGAAGCAATGCTTTAGCAGAGCGCGAATGTCTGTGTGGCAGCGAATGCAGTTCCAAGGGACAGTGAAAACCAGCTAGAGCTTTCAGTGCTGGCAGCTTTCCTGTGGGCACAATCTCTGGACGTTTCCAATTTGGCAGCCAGGCTGTGCCAGAGAGAGATACAGACTGTTGCCCCATTACGAAGCAATGCTTTAGCAGAGCGCGAATGTCTGTGTGGCAGCGAATGCAGTTCCAAGGGACAGTGAAAACCAGCTACAGCTTTCAGTGCTGGCAGCTTTCCTGTGGGCGCAATCTCTGGACGTTTCCAATTTGGCAGCCGGGCTCCGCCAGAGAGAGATACAGAGTGTTGCCCCATTACCTACCAATGCTTTAGCAGAGAGCGAATGTCTGTGTGGCAGCGAATGCAGTTCCAAGGGACAGTGAAAACCAGCTACAGCTTTCAGTGCTGGCAGCTTTCCTGTGGGCGCAATCTCTGGACGTTTCCAATTTGGCAGCCGGGCTCTGCCAGAGAGAGATACAGAGTGTTGCCCCATTACGAAGCAATGCTTTAGCAGAGCGCGAATGTATGTGTGGCAGCGAATGCAGTTCCAAGGGACAGTGAAAACCAGCTAGAGCTTTCAGTGCTGGCAGCTTTCCTGTGGGCGCAATCTCTGGACGTTTCCAATTTGGCAGCCGGGCTCTGCCAGAGAGAGAAACAGAGTGTTGCCCCATTAGGATGCAAAGCTTTAGCAGAGCGCGAATGTCTGTGTGGCAGCGAATGCAGTTCCAAGGGACAGTGAAAACCAGCTACAGCTTTCAGTGCTGGCAGCTTTCCTGTGGGCGCAATCTCTGGACGTTTCCAATTTCACTGCCGGGCTCTGCCAGAGAGAGATACAGAGTGTTGCCCCATTAGGAAGCAATGCTTTAGCAGAGCGCGAATGTCTGTGTGGCAGCGAATGCAGTTCCAAGGGACAGTGAAAACCAGCTAGAGCTTTCAGTGCTGGCAGCTTTCCTGTGGGCGCAATCCCTGGACGTTTCCAATTTGGCAGCCGGGCTCTGCCAGAGAGAGATACAGAGTGTTGCCCCATTAGGAAGCAATGCTTTAGCAGAGCGCGAATGTCTGTGTGGCAGCGAATGCAGTTCCAAGGGACAGTGAAAACCAGCTACACCTTTCAGTGCTGGCAGCTTTCCTGTGGGCGCAATCTCTGGACGTTTCCAATTTGGCAGCCGGGCTCTGCCAGAGAGAGATACAGACTGTTGCCCCATTACGAAGCAATGCTTTAGCAGAGCGCGAATGTCTGTGTGGCAGCGAATGCAGTTCCAAGGGACAGTGAAAACCAGCTACAGCTTTCAGTGCTGGCAGCTTTCCTGTGGGCGCAATCTCTGGACGTTTCCAATTTGGCAGCCGGGCTCTGCCAGAGAGAGATACAGAGTGTTGCCCCATTAGGAAGCAAAGCTTTAGCAGAGCGCGAATGTCTGTGTGGCAGCGAATGCAGTTCCAAGGGACAGTGAAAACCAGCTACAGCTTTCAGTGCTGGCAGCTTTCCTGTGGGCGCAATCTCTGGACGTTTCCAATTTCACTGCAGGGCTCTGCCAGAGAGAGATACAGTGTTGCCCCATTACGAAGCAATGCTTTAGCAGAGCGCGAATGTCTGTGTGGCAGCGAATGCAGTTCCAAGGGACAGTGAAAACCAGCTAGAGCTTTCAGTGCTGGCAGCTATCCTGTGGGCGCAATCTCTGGACGTTTCCAATTTCACTGCCGGGCTCTGCCAGAGAGAGATACAGAGTGTTGCCCCATTAGGAAGCAATGCTTTAGCAGAGCGCGAATGTCTGTGTGGCAGCGAATGCAGTTCCAAGGGACAGTGAAAACCAGCTACAGCTTTCAGCGCTGGCAGCTTTCCTGTGGGCGCAATGTCTGGACGTTTCCAATTTGGCAGCCGGGCTCTGCCAGAGAGAGATACAGAGTGTTGCCCCATTACGAAGCAATGCTTTAGCAGAGCGCGAATGTCTGTGTGGCAGCGAATGCAGTTCCAAGGGACAGTGAAAACCAGCTACAGCTTTCAGTGCTGGCAGCTTTCCTGTGGGCGCAATCTCTGGACGTTTCTAATTTGGCAGCCGGGCTCTGCCAGAGAGAGATACAGAGTGTTGCCCCATTAGGAAGCAAAGCTTTAGCAGAGCGCGAATGTCTCTGTGGCAGCGAATGCAGTTCCAAGGGACAGTGAAAACCAGCTAGAGCTTTCAGTGATGGCAGCTTTCCTGTGGGCACAATCTCTGGACGTTTCCAATTTGGCAGCCAGGCTCTGCCAGAGGGAGATACAGACTGTTGCCCCATTACGAAGCAATGCTTTAGCAGAGCGCGAATGTCTGTGTGGCAGCGAATGCAGTTCCAAGGGACAGTGAAAACCAGCTAGACCTTTCAGTGCTGGCAGCTTTCCTGTGGGCGCAATCTCTGGACGTTTCCAATTTGGCAGCCGGGCTCCGCCAGAGAGAGATACAGAGTGTTGCCCCATTACCTACCAATGCTTTAGCAGAGAGCGAATGTCTGTGTGGCAGCGAATGCAGTTCCAAAGGACAGTGAAAACCAGCTACAGCTTTCAGTGCTGGCAGCTTTCCTGTGGGCGCAATCTCTGGACGTTTCCAATTTGGCAGCCGGGCTCTGCCAGAGAGAGATACAGAGTGTTGCCCCATTACGAAGCAATGCTTTAGCAGAGCGCGAATGTCTGTGTGCCAGCGAATGCAGTTCCAAGGGACAGTGAAAACCAGCTAGAGCTTTCAGTGCTGGCAGCTTTCCTGTGGGCGCAATCTCTGGACGTTTCCAATTTGGCAGCCGGGCTCTGCCAGAGAGAGATACAGAGTGTTGCCCCATTACGAAGCAATGCTTTAGCAGAGCGCGAATGTCTGTGTGGCAGCGAATGCAGTTCCAAGGGACAGTGAAAACCAGCTAGAGCTTTCAGTGCTGGCAGCTTTCCTGTGGGCGCAATCCCTGGACGTTTCCAATTTGGCAGCCGGGCTCTGCCAGAGAGAGATACAGAGTGTTGCCCCCTTAGGAAGCAATGCTTTAGCAGAGCGCGAATGTCTGTGTGGCAGCGAATGCAGTTCCAAGGGACAGTGAAAACCAGCTAGAGCTTTCAGTGCTGGCAGCTTTCCTGTGGGCGCAATCTCTGGACGTTTCCAATTTGGCAGCCGGGCTCCGCCAGAGAGAGATACAGAGTGTTGCCCCATTACCTACCAATGCTTTAGCAGAGAGCGAATGTCTGTGTGGCAGCGAATGCAGTTCCAAGGGACAGTGAAAACCAGCTAGAGCTTTCAGTGCTGGCAGCTTTCCTGTGGGCGCAATCTCTGGACGTTTCCAATTTGGCAGCCGGGCTCTGCCAGAGAGAGATACAGAGTGTTGCCCCATTACGAAGCAATGCTTTAGCAGAGCGCGAATGTCTGTGTGGCAGCGAATGCAGTTCCAAGGGACAGTGAAAACCAGCTAGACCTTTCAGTGCTGGCAGCTTTCCTGTGGGCGCAATCTCTGGACGTTTCCAATTTGGCAGCCGGGCTCTGCCAGAGAGAGATACAGAGTGTTGCCCCATTACGAAGCAAAGCTTTAGCAGAGCGCGAATATCTGTGTGGCAGCGAATGCAGTTCCAAGGGACAGTGAAAACCAGCTAGAGCTTTCAGTGCTGGCAGCTTTCCTGTGGGCGCAATCTCTGGACGTTTCCAATTTGGCAGCCGGGCTCTGCCAGAGAGAGATACAGAGTGTTGCCCCATTACGAAGCAAAGCTTTAGCAGAGCGCGAATGTCTGTGTGGCAGCGAATGCAGTTCCAAGGGACAGTGAAAACCAGCTACAGCTTTCAGTGCTGGCAGCTTTCCTGTGGGCGCAATCCCTGGACGTTTCCAATTTGGCAGCCGGGCTCTGCCAGAGAGAGATACAGAGTGTTGCCCCATTAGGAAGCAATGCTTTAGCAGAGCACGAATGTCTGTGTGGCAGCGAATGCAGTTCCAAGGGACAGTGAAAACCAGCTAGAGCTTTCAGTGCTGGCAGCTTTCCTGTGGGCGCAATCCCTGGACGTTTCCAATTTGGCAGCCGGGCTCTGCCAGAGAGAGATACAGAGTGTTGCCCCCTTAGGAAGCAATGCTTTAGCAGAGCGCGAATGTCTGTGTGGCAGCGAATGCAGTTCCAAGGGACAGTGAAAACCAGCTAGAGCTTTCAGTGCTGGCAGCTTTCCTGTGGGCGCAATCTCTGGACGTTTCCAATTTGGCAGCCGGGCTCTGCCAGAGAGAGATACAGAGTGTTGCCCCATTACCTACCAATGCTTTAGCAGAGAGCGAATGTCTGTGTGGCAGCGAATGCAGTTCCAAGGGACAGTGAAAACCAGCTAGAGCTTTCAGTGCTGGCAGCTTTCCTGTGGGCGCAATCCCTGGACGTTTCCAACTTGGCAGCCGGGCTCTGCCAGAGAGAGATACAGAGTGTTGCCCCCTTAGGAAGCAATGCTTTAGCAGAGCGCGAATGTCTGTGTGGCAGCGAATGCAGTTCCAAGGGACAGTGAAAACCAGCTAGAGCTTTCAGTGCTGGCAGCTTTCCTGTGGGCGCAATCTCTGGACGTTTCCAATTTGGCAGCCGGGCTCCGCCAGAGAGAGATACAGAGTGTTGCCCCATTACCTACCAATACTTTAGCAGAGAGCGAATGTCTGTGTGGCAGCGAATGCAGTTCCAAGGGACAGTGAAAACCAGCTAGAGCTTTCAGTGCTGGCAGCTTTCCTGTGGGCGCAATCCCTGGACGTTTCCAATTTGGCAGCCAGGCTCTGCCAGAGGGACATACAGAGTGTTGCCCCATTAGGAAGCAATGCTTTAGCAGAGCGCGAATGTCTGTGTGGCAGCGAATGCAGTTCCAAGGGACAGTGAAAACCAGCTAGACCTTTCAGTGCTGGCAGCTTTCCTGTGGGCGCAATCTCTGGACGTTTCCAATTTGGCAGCCGGGCTCTGCCAGAGAGAGATACAGAGTGTTGCCCCATTACGAAGCAATGCTTTAGCAGAGCGCGAATGTCTGTGTGGCAGCGAATGCAGTTCCAAGGGACAGTGAAAACCAGCTACAGCTTTCACTGCTGGCAGCTTTCCTGTGGGCGCAATGTCTGGACGTTTCCAATTTGGCAGCCGGGCTCTGCCAGAGAGAGATACAGAGTGTTGCCCCATTACGAAGCAATGCTTTAGCAGAGCGCGAATGTCTGTGTGGCAGCGAATGCAGTTCCAAGGGACAGTGAAAACCAGCTAGAGCTTTCAGTGCTGGCAGCTTTCCTGTGGGCGCAATCTCTGGACGTTTCTAATTTGGCAGCCGGGCTCTGCCAGAGAGAGATACAGAGTGTTGCCCCATTAGGAAGCAAAGCTTTAGCAGAGCGCGAATGTCTCTGTGGCAGCGAATGCAGTTCCATGAGACAGTGAAAACCAGCTAGAGCTTTCAGTGATGGCAGCTTTCCTGTGGGCACAATCTCTGGACGTTTCCAATTTGGCAGCCAGGCTCTGCCAGAGGGAGATACAGACTGTTGCCCCATTACGAAGCAATGCTTTAGCAGAGCGCGAATGTCTGTGTGGCAGCGAATGCAGTTCCAAGGGACAGTGAAAACCAGCTAGAGCTTTCAGTGCTGGCAGCTTTCCTGTGGGCGCAATCTCTGGACGTTTCCAATTTGGCAGCCGGGCTCCGCCAGAGAGAGATACAGAGTGTTGCCCCATTACCTACCAATGCTTTAGCAGAGAGCGAATGTCTGTGTGGCAGCGAATGCAGTTCCAAAGGACAGTGAAAACCAGCTACAGCTTTCAGTGCTGGCAGCTTTCCTGTGGGCGCAATCTCTGGACGTTTCCAATTTGGCAGCCGGGCTCTGCCAGAGAGAGATACAGAGTGTTGCCCCATTACGAAGCAATGCTTTAGCAGAGCGCGAATGTCTGTGTGCCAGCGAATGCAGTTCCAAGGGACAGTGAAAACCAGCTAGAGCTTTCAGTGCTGGCAGCTTTCCTGTGGGCGCAATCTCTGGACGTTTCCAATTTGGCAGCCGGGCTCTGCCAGAGAGAGATACAGAGTGTTGCCCCATTACGAAGCAATGCTTTAGCAGAGCGCGAATGTCTGTGTGGCAGCGAATGCAGTTCCAAGGGACAGTGAAAACCAGCTAGAGCTTTCAGTGCTGGCAGCTTTCCTGTGGGCGCAATCCCTGGACGTTTCCAATTTGGCAGCCGGGCTCTGCCAGAGAGAGATACAGAGTGTTGCCCCCTTAGGAAGCAATGCTTTAGCAGAGCGCGAATGTCTGTGTGGCAGCGAATGCAGTTCCAAGGGACAGTGAAAACTAGCTAGAGCTTTCAGTGCTGGCAGCTTTCCTGTGGGCGCAATCTCTGGACGTTTCCAATTTGGCAGCCGGGCTCCGCCAGAGAGAGATACAGAGTGTTGCCCCATTACCTACCAATGCTTTAGCAGAGAGCGAATGTCTGTGTGGCAGCGAATGCAGTTCCAAGGGACAGTGAAAACCAGCTAGAGCTTTCAGTGCTGGCAGCTTTCCTGTGGGCGCAATCTCTGGACGTTTCCAATTTGGCAGCCGGGCTCTGCCAGAGAGAGATACAGAGTGTTGCCCCATTACGAAGCAATGCTTTAGCAGAGCGCGAATGTCTGTGTGGCAGCGAATGCAGTTCCAAGGGACAGTGAAAACCAGCTAGACCTTTCAGTGCTGGCAGCTTTCCTGTGGGCGCAATCTCTGGACGTTTCCAATTTGGCAGCCGGGCTCTGCCAGAGAGAGATACAGAGTGTTGCCCCATTACGAAGCAAAGCTTTAGCAGAGCGCGAATATCTGTGTGGCAGCGAATGCAGTTCCAAGGGACAGTGAAAACCAGCTAGAGCTTTCAGTGCTGGCAGCTTTCCTGTGGGCGCAATCTCTGGACGTTTCCAATTTGGCAGCCGGGCTCTGCCAGAGAGAGATACAGAGTGTTGCCCCATTACGAAGCAAAGCTTTAGCAGAGCGCGAATGTCTGTGTGGCAGCGAATGCAGTTCCAAGGGACAGTGAAAACCAGCTACAGCTTTCAGTGCTGGCAGCTTTCCTGTGGGCGCAATCCCTGGACGTTTCCAATTTGGCAGCCGGGCTCTGCCAGAGAGAGATACAGAGTGTTGCCCCATTAGGAAGCAATGCTTTAGCAGAGCACGAATGTCTGTGTGGCAGCGAATGCAGTTCCAAGGGACAGTGAAAACCAGCTAGAGCTTTCAGTGCTGGCAGCTTTCCTGTGGGCGCAATCCCTGGACGTTTCCAATTTGGCAGCCGGGCTCTGCCAGAGAGAGATACAGAGTGTTGCCCCCTTAGGAAGCAATGCTTTAGCAGAGCGCGAATGTCTGTGTGGCAGCGAATGCAGTTCCAAGGGACAGTGAAAACCAGCTAGAGCTTTCAGTGCTGGCAGCTTTCCTGTGGGCGCAATCTCTGGACGTTTCCAATTTGGCAGCCGGGCTCTGCCAGAGAGAGATACAGAGTGTTGCCCCATTACCTACCAATGCTTTAGCAGAGAGCGAATGTCTGTGTGGCAGCGAATGCAGTTCCAAGGGACAGTGAAAACCAGCTAGAGCTTTCAGTGCTGGCAGCTTTCCTGTGGGCGCAATCCCTGGACGTTTCCAACTTGGCAGCCGGGCTCTGCCAGAGAGAGATACAGAGTGTTGCCCCCTTAGGAAGCAATGCTTTAGCAGAGCGCGAATGTCTGTGTGGCAGCGAATGCAGTTCCAAGGGACAGTGAAAACCAGCTAGAGCTTTCAGTGCTGGCAGCTTTCCTGTGGGCGCAATCTCTGGACGTTTCCAATTTGGCAGCCGGGCTCCGCCAGAGAGAGATACAGAGTGTTGCCCCATTACCTACCAATACTTTAGCAGAGAGCGAATGTCTGTGTGGCAGCGAATGCAGTTCCAAGGGACAGTGAAAACCAGCTAGAGCTTTCAGTGCTGGCAGCTTTCCTGTGGGCGCAATCCCTGGACGTTTCCAATTTGGCAGCCAGGCTCTGCCAGAGGGACATACAGAGTGTTGCCCCATTACGAAGCAATGCTTTAGCAGAGCGCGAATGTCTGTGTGGCAGCGAATGCAGTTCCAAGGGACAGTGAAAACCAGCTAGACCTTTCAGTGCTGGCAGCTTTCCTGTGGGCGCAATCTCTGGACGTTTCCAATTTGGCAGCCGGGCTCTGCCAGAGAGAGATACAGAGTGTTGCCCCATTACGAAGCAATGCTTTAGCAGAGCGCGAATATCTGTGTGGCAGCGAATGCAGTTCCAAGGGACAGTGAAAACCAGCTACAGCTTTCAGTGCTGGCAGCTTTCCTGTGGGCGCAATCTCTGGACGTTTCCAATTTGGCAGCCGGGCTCTGCCAGAGAGAGATACAGAGTGTTGCCCCATTAGGAAGCAAAGCTTTAGCAGAGCGCGAATGTCTGTGTGGCAGCGAATGCAGTTCCAAGGGACAGTGAAAACCAGCTAAAGCTTTCAGTGCTGGCAGCTTTCCTGTGGGCGCAATCTCTGGACGTTTCCAATTTGGCAGCCGGGCTCTGCCAGAGAGAGATACAGAGTGTTGCCCCATTAGGAAGCAAAGCTTTAGCAGAGCGCGAATGTCTGTGTGGCAGCGAATGCAGTTCCAAGGGACAGTGAAAACCAGCTAGAGCTTTCAGTGCTGGCAGCTTTCCTGTGGGCGCAATCTCTGGACGTTTCCAATTTGGCAGCCGGGCTCCGCCAGAGAGAGATACAGAGTGTTGCCCCATTACCTACCAATGCTTTAGCAGAGAGCGAATGTCTGTGTGGCAGCGAATGCAGTTCCAAAGGAGAGTGAAAACCAGCTACAGCTTTCAGTGCTGGCAGCTTTCCTGTGGGCGCAATCTCTGGACGTTTCCAATTTGGCAGCCGGGCTCTGCCAGAGAGAGATACAGAGTGTTGCCCCATTACGAAGCAATGCTTTAGCAGAGCGCGAATGTCTGTGTGGCAGCGAATGCAGTTCCAAGGGACAGTGAAAACCAGCTAGAGCTTTCAGTGCTGGCAGCTTTCCTGTGGGCGCAATCCCTGGACCTTTCCAATTTGGCAGCCGGGCTCTGCCAGAGAGAGATACAGAGTGTTGCCCCCTTAGGAAGCAATGCTTTAGCAGAGCGCGAATGTCTGTGTGGCAGCGAATGCAGTTCCAAGGGACAGTGAAAACCAGCTAGAGCTTTCAGTGCTGGCAGCTTTCCTGTGGGCGCAATCTCTGGACGTTTCCAATTTGGCAGCCGGGCTCTGCCAGAGAGAGATACAGAGTGTTGCCCCATTAGGAAGCAATGCTTTAGCAGAGCGCGAATGTCTGTGTGGCAGCGAATGCAGTTCCAAGGGACAGTGAAAACCAGCTAGAGCTTTCAGTGCTGGCAGCTTTCCTGTGGGCGCAATCTCTGGACGTTTCCAATTTGGCAGCCGGGCTCCGCCAGAGAGAGATACAGAGTGTTGCCCCATTATGAAGCAATGCTTTAGCAGAGCGCGAATGTCTGTGTGGCAGCGAATGCAGTTCCAAGGGACAGTGAAAACCAGCTAGAGCTTTCAGTGCTGGCAGCTTTCCTGTGGGCGCAATCTCTGGGCGTTTCCCATTTGGCAGCCGGGCTCTGCCAGAGAGAGATACAGAGTGTTGCCCCATTATGAAGCAATGCTTTAGCAGAGCACGAATGTCTGTGTGGCAGCGAATGCAGTTCCAAGGGACAGTGAAAACCAGCTAGAGCTTTCAGTGCTGGCAGCTTTCCTGTGGGCGCAATCCCTGGACGTTTCCAATTTGGCAGCCGGGCTCTGCCAGAGAGAGATACAGAGTGTTGCCCCCTTAGGAAGCAATGCTTTAGCAGAGCGCGAATGTCTGTGTGGCAGCGAATGCAGTTACAAGGGACAGTGAAAACCAGCTAAAGCTTTCAGTGCTGGCAGCTTTCCTGTGGGCGCAATCTCTGGACGTTTCCAATTTCACTGCCGGGCTCTGCCAGAGAGAGATACAGAGTGTTGCCCCATTAGGAAGCAAAGCTTTAGCAGAGCGCGAATGTCTGTGTGGCAGCGAGTGCATTTCCAAGGGACAGTGAAAACCAGCTAGAGCTTTCAGTGCTGGCAGCTTTCCTGTGGGCGCAATGTCTGGACGTTTCCCATTTGGCAGCCGGGCTCTGCCAGAGAGAGATACAGAGTGTTGCCCCATTAGGAAGCAATGCTTTAGCAGAGCGCGAATGTCTGTGTGGCAGCGAATGCAGTTCCAAGGGACAGTGAAAACCAGCTAGAGCTTTCAGTGCTGGCAGCTTTCCTGTGGGCGCAATCTCTGGACGTTTCCAATTTGGCAGCCGGGCTCCGCCAGAGAGAGATACAGAGTGTTGCCCCATTACCTACCAATGCTTTAGCAGAGAGCGAATGTCTGTGTGGCAGCGAATGCAGTTCCAAGGGACAGTGAAATCCAGCTACAGCTTTCAGTGCTGGCAGCTTTCCTGTGGGCGCAATCTCTGGACGTTTC